>NW_026972306.1:0-77771 GCF_036711695.1 Zophobas morio
AATTGACCTAAACGTCTCCTTTTCCTATTCTGAGTCGATTCTGCATGCTTTGAGTGTGTTTGGTGGCTCAGAACCATTAAAAAACGTTGAAATATAGTTCAAATTCAATAAAAATCGACAAAAATACAGTTTCTAGCTAAAATTTGATGGTTTCGTTGCACTTTCCGAGCCCGTAGGGTATCTGAGTGGCTTAAAAGTACAAGAAAACACTTCAAAAGTGACGTTTCTGAAGAATTTTAACAGTTTTCTTGTATCTACGAACGCCAGAATGCATAAAATTGACCTAAACGTCTCCTTTTCCTATTCTGAGTCGATTCTGCATGCTTTAAGTGTGTTTGGTGGCTCAGAACCATCAAAAAACGTTGAAATATAGTTCAAATTCAATAAAAATCGACAAAAATACAGTTTCTAGCTAAAATTTGATGGTTTCGTTGCACTTTCCGAGCCCGTAGGGTATCTGAGTGGCTTAAAAGTACAAGAAAACACTTCAAAAGTGACGTTTCTGAAGAATTTTAACAGTTTTCTTGTATCTACGAACGCCAGAATGCATAAAATTGACCTAAACGTCTCCTTTTCCTATTCTGAGTCGATTCTGCATGCTTTAAGTGTGTTTGGTGGCTCAGAACCATCAAAAAACGTTGAAATATAGTTCAAATTCAATAAAAATCGACAAAAATACAGTTTCTAGCTAAAATTTGATGGTTTCGTTGCACTTTCCGAGCCCGTAGGGTATCTGAGTGGCTTAAAAGTACAAGAAAACACTTCAAAAGTGACGTTTCTGAAGAATTTTAACAGTTTTCTTGTATCTACGAACGCCAGAATGCATAAAATTGACCTAAACGTCTCCTTTTCCTATTCTGAGTCGATTCTGCATGCTTTAAGTGTGTTTGGTGGCTCAGAACCATCAAAAAACGTTGAAATATAGTTCAAATTCAATAAAAATCGACAAAAATACAGTTTCTAGCTAAAATTTGATGGTTTCGTTGCACTTTCCGAGCCCGTAGGGTATCTGAGTGGCTTATAAGTACAAGAAAACACTTCAAAAGTGACGTTTCTGAAGAATTTTAACAGTTTTCTTGTATCTACGAACGCCAGAATGCATAAAATTGACCTAAACGTCTCCTTTTCCTATTCTGAGTCGATTCTGCATGCTTTAAGTGTGTTTGGTGGCTCAGAACCATCAAAAAACGTTGAAATATAGTTCAAATTCAATAAAAATCGACAAAAATACAGTTTCTAGCTAAAATTTGATGGTTTCGTTGCACTTTCCGAGCCCGTAGGGTATCTGAGTGGCTTAAAAGTACAAGAAAACACTTCAAAAGTGACGTTTCTGAAGAATTTTAACAGTTTTCTTGTATCTACGAACGCCAGAATGCATAAAATTGACCTAAACGTCTCCTTTTCCTATTCTGAGTCGATTCTGCATGCTTTAAGTGTGTTTGGTGGCTCAGAACCATCAAAAAGCGTTGAAATATAGTTCAAATTCAATAAAAATCGACAAAAATACAGTTTCTAGCTAAAATTTGATGGTTTCGTTGCACTTTCCGAGCCCGTAGGGTATCTGAGTGGCTTAAAAGTACAAGAAAACACTTCAAAAGTGACGTTTCTGAAGAATTTTAACAGTTTTCTTGTATCTACGAACGCCAGAATGCATAAAATTGACCTAAACGTCTCCTTTTCCTATTCTGAGTCGATTCTGCATGCTTTAAGTGTGTTTGGTGGCTCAGAACCATCAAAAAACGTTGAAATATAGTTCAAATTCAATAAAAATCGACAAAAATACAGTTTCTAGCTAAAATTTGATGGTTTCGTTGCACTTTCCGAGCCCGTAGGGTATCTGAGTGGCTTAAAAGTACAAGAAAACACTTCAAAAGTGACGTTTCTGAAGAATTTTAACAGTTTTCTTGTATCTACGAACGCCAGAATGCATAAAATTGACCTAAACGTCTCCTTTTCCTATTCTGAGTCGATTCTGCATGCTTTAAGTGTGTTTGGTGGCTCAGAACCATCAAAAATTTAAGTTAATCATAAAACAAGATTACGCTAATTTCATTTCAGAGGCAGAACAGAAGATTATTGCTGAACCAAAAAAATTTTGGTCTTTCATTAGTTGTAAAAACAGAGACAATAGAATTCCTGGTGCTTTAAGTTATCAAGGTAGTAGATATACAGATTCTGAAAAAATAGTAGACGCATTTGCGTCCCACTTTTCAAATTGCTACAGGCCCCCGTTGATGAACTCTAATTCTATAACTGATCAACGATCTAGCATAGATACACTGAATCTATTTAATGTGGAGGAGAAAGACGTACTTGATGCACTACATTCTTTAAAGTCTACATATACTGCTGGTCCTGATAGTGTTCCTAGTTTTATTCTCACCGATTGCGCTCAAGTTTTTGCTGTTCCATTAACCATTATTTACAATTTATCACTGGCCACGGCTAAATTTCCAGAAAGATGGAAACGATCACATATAACGCCAATTCCTAAAAAAGGTGAAAATTCTAAAGTGGAAAATTATCGTCCTATTTCTCTTATCTCCAATTTTTCAAAGACGTTTGAGATTATTCTTCATCGTTTTATCGGTGAACACACAAAGAATATGATTTGCAGTCAACAACATGGTTTTGTGCCCGGACGATCGACAGCTTCGAATTTATTCAACTTCACCCAATATGTTTGCGAAGCATTCAATGACAAACAACAGGTTGATGTAATATATACTGATTTTGCTAAGGCTTTTGACAGGGTAGATCACCTTTTACTAAAAGCGAAACTTAATAATTTTGGTCTGTCCCAAAATCTTGTTAAGTTTTTATATTCGTATCTGTCGGATAGAACACAATGTGTTGTTTACAATGGCTATTTCTCAAAGAATATCTATGTTACGTCTGGAGTTCCTCAGGGCTCGGTTTTGGGGCCGTTGCTTTTCAACCTGTTTATCAACGATATTGTTCATGAATTGTCTGTTCCATGTTTGTTATATGCGGATGATTTGAAATTGTTTCTGCGTATTAAATCTTTGGAAGACATCTCTGAACTTCAGAAAAATGTTCTAAAGGTTTTTGACTGGTGTTCTAATAATGGCTTTGAGGTGAATAAGGACAAATGTCACGTTTTTACATTTACAAACAAAGTGCACGTTATAAATCACGGTTACATTATGAACGGTTTTCAGCTGAATAGACCTGAAGTTATTAAAGACTTAGGGGTTACGTTTGATCCTGGGCTAACCTTTACTACTCACTACAATAACATAATTAATTCGTCTTATAAAGCTCTTGGCTTCTTAATAAGAAACGTACGCGAATTTCAACAACTTGCTATCATAAAGACTATATACGTATCATTCGTCAGATCTAAACTTGAATACGCAAGCGTTATATGGTCTCCTTATCAACAGAAATATATAGATTTATTTGAGAAAATTCAAAGAAAATTTTTAAAATTTGCGACGTATAAATTGGAAGGAATGTACCCGCCACGGCATACATCACAAGAATTGTTACTCAACAAGGTTCAGCTACAGCCCCTGATTGACCGCAGATTCATTTGTTCCCTGATATTTCTGTATAAAATAATACATGGGATTATGAATTGCCCTTATATTTTGGAGAAATTACCTTTTGATTGTCGTACTAGACATAACAGGACTTCAAACACATTCTATTTGCCCACTCCTAGAATTGATATATACAAATATTCCCCTCTATATGCGATGTGCTCGAACTACAATAGGGTCTCAGACGAAATCGACATATTTTTCTGCAAAATACGTGATTTAAAAAAATTAAAAGTTCAATTTTAATTTAATTTACGAATTTCATTTATAAGCTTGCCTTTCCAACACATTATGCCTTCTCATAATTGGACAACCGTCTGTGAGAAGATGCAAAATAATAATAATAATAATAATAATAATAAAAAACGTTGAAATATAGTTCAAATTCAATAAAAATCGACAAAAATACAGTTTCTAGCTAAAATTTGATGGTTTCGTTGCACTTTCCGAGCCCGTAGGGTATCTGAGTGGCTTAAAAGTACAAGAAAACACTTCAAAAGTGACGTTTCTGAAGAATTTTAACAGTTTTCTTGTATCTACGAACGCCAGAATGCATAAAATTGACCTAAACGTCTCCTTTTCCTATTCTGAGTCGATTCTGCATGCTTTAAGTGTGTTTGGTGGCTCAGAACCATCAAAAAACGTTGAAATATAGTTCAAATTCAATAAAAATCGACAAAAATACAGTTTCTAGCTAAAATTTGATGGTTTCGTTGCACTTTCCGAGCCCGTAGGGTATCTGAGTGGCTTAAAAGTACAAGAAAACACTTCAAAAGTGACGTTTCTGAAGAATTTTAACAGTTTTCTTGTATCTACGAACGCCAGAATGCATAAAATTGACCTAAACGTCTCCTTTTCCTATTCTGAGTCGATTCTGCATGCTTTAAGTGTGTTTGGTGGCTCAGAACCATCAAAAAACGTTGAAATATAGTTCAAATTCAATAAAAATCGACAAAAATACAGTTTCTAGCTAAAATTTGATGGTTTCGTTGCACTTTCCGAGCCCGTAGGGTATCTGAGTGCTTAAAAGTACAAGAAAACACTTCAAAAGTGACGTTTCTGAAGAATTTTAACAGTTTTCTTGTATCTACGAACGCCAGAATGCATAAAATTGTAATCAAACCATCAAATTTTAGCTAGAAACTGTATTTTTGTCGATTTTTATTGAATTTGAACTATATTTCAACGTTTTTTGATGGTTCTGAGCCACCAAACACACTTAAAGCATGCAGAATCGACTCAGAATAGGAAAAGGAGACGTTTAGGTCAATTTTATGCATTCTGGCGTTCGTAGATACAAGAAAACTGTTAAAATTCTTCAGAAACGTCACTTTTGAAGTGTTTTCTTGTACTTTTAAGCCACTCAGATACCCTACGGGCTCGGAAAGTGCAACGAAACCATCAAATTTTAGCTAGAAACTGTATTTTTGTCGATTTTTATTGAATTTGAACTATATTTCAACGTTTTTTGATGGTTCTGAGCCACCAAACACACTTAAAGCATGCAGAATCGACTCAGAATAGGAAAAGGAGACGTTTAGGTCAAATTTATGCATTCTGGCGTTCGTAGATACAAGAAAACTGTTAAAATTCTTCAAAAACGTCACTTTTGAAGTGTTTTCTTGTACTTTTAAGCCACTCAGATACCCTACGGGCTCGGAAAGTGCAACGAAACCATCAAATTTTAGCTGGAAACTGTATTTTTGTCGATTTTTATTGAATTTGAACTATATTTCAACGTTTTTTGATGGTTCTGAGCCACCAAACACACTTAAAGCATGCAGAATCGACTCAGAATAGGAAAAGGAGACGTTTAGGTCAATTTTATGCATTCTGGCGTTCGTAGATACAAGAAAACTGTTAAAATTCTTCAGAAACGTCACTTTTGAAGTGTTTTCTTGTACTTTTAAGCCACTCAGATACCCAACGGGCTCGGAAAGTGCAACGAAACCATCAAATTTTAGCTAGAAACTGAATTTTTGTCGATTTTTATTGAATTTGAACTATATTTCAACGTTTTTTGATGGTTCTGAGCCACCAAACACACTTAAAGCATGCAGAATCGACTCAGAATAGGAAAAAGGGACGTTTAGGTCAATTTTATTCATTCTGGCGTTCGTAGATACAAGAAAACTGTTAAAATTCTTCAGAAACGTCACTTTTGAAGTGTTTTCTTGTACTTTTAAGCCACTCAGATACCCTACGGGCTCGGAAAGTGCAACGAAACCATCAAATTTTAGCTAGAAACTGTATTTTTGTCGATTTTTATTGAATTTGAACTATATTGCAACGTTTTTTGATGGTTCTGAGCCACCAAACACACTTAAAGCATGCAGAATCGACTCAGAATAGGAAAAGGAGACGTTTAGGTCAATTTTATGCATTCTGGCGTTTCGTAGATACAAGAAAACTGTTAAAATTCTTCAGAAACGTCACTTTTGAAGTGTTTTCTTGTACTTTTAAGCCACTCAGATACCCTACGGGCTCGGAAAGTGCAACGAAACCATCAAATTTTAGCTAGAAACTGTATTTTTGTCGATTTTTATTGAATTTGATCTATATTTCAACGTTTTTTGATGGTTCTGAGCCACCAAACACACTTAAAGCATGCAGAATCGACTCAATAGGAAAAGGAGACGTTTAGATCAATTTTATGCATTCTGGCGTTCGTAGATACAAGAAAACTGTTAAAATTCTTCAGAAACGTCACTTTTGAAGTGTTTTCTTGTACTTTTAAGCCACTCAGATACCCTACGGGCTCGGAAAGTGCAACGAAACCATCAAATTTTAGCTAGAAACTGTATTTTTGTCGATTTTTATTGAATTTGAACTATATTTCAACGTTTTTTGATGGTTCTGAGCCACCAAACACACTTAAAGCATACAGAATCGACTCAGAATAGGAAAAGGAGACGTTTAGGTCAATTTTATGCATTCTGGCGTTCGTAGATACAAGAAAACTGTTAAAATTCTTCAGAAACGTCACTTTTGAAGTGTTTTCTTGTACTTTTAAGCCACTCAGATACCCTACGGGCTCGGAAAGTGCAACGAAACCATCAAATTTTAGCTAGAAACTGTATTTTTGTCGATTTTTATTGAATTTGAACTATATTTCAACGTTTTTTGATGGTTCTGAGCCACCAAACACACTTAAAGCATGCAGAATCGACTCAGAATAGGAAAAGGAGACGTTTAGGTCAATTTTATGCATTCTGGCGTTCGTAGATACAAGAAAACTGTTAAAATTCTTCAGAAACGTCACTTTTGAAGTGTTTTCTTGTACTTTTAAGCCACTCAGATACCCTACGGGCTCGGAAAGTGCAACGAAACCATCAAATTTTAGCTAGAAACTGTATTTTTGTCGATTTTTATTGAATTTGAACTATATTTCAACGTTTTTTGATGGTTCTGAGCCACCAAACACACTTAAAGCATGCAGAATCGACTCAGAATAGGAAAAGGAGACGTTTAGGTCAATTTTATGCATTCTGGCGTTCGTAGATACAAGAAAACTGTTAAAATTCTTCAGAAACGTCACTTTTGAATTGTTTTCTTGTACTTTTGAGCCACTCAGATACCCTACGGGCTCGGAAAGTGCAACGAAACCATCAAATTTTAGCTAGAAACTGTATTTTTGTCGATTTTTATTGAATTTGAACTATATTTCAACGTTTTTTGATGGTTCTGAGCCACCAAACACACTTAAAGCATGCAGAATCGACTCAGAATAGGAAAAGGAGACGTTTAGGTCAATTTTATGCATTCTGGCGTTCGTAGATACAAGAAAACTGTTAAAATTCTTCAGAAACGTCACTTTTGAAGTGTTTTCTTGTACTTTTAAGCCACTCAGATACCCTACGGGCTCGGAAAGTGCAACGCAACCATCAAATTTTAGCTAGAAACTGTATTTTTGTCGATTTTTATTGAATTTGAACTATATTTCAACGTTTTTTGATGGTTCTGAGCCACCAAACACACTTAAAGCATGCAGAATCGACTCAGAATAGGAAAAGGAGACGTTTAGGTCAATTTTATGCATTCTGGCGTTCGTAGATACAAGAAACTGTTAAAATTCTTCAGAAACGTCACTTTTGAAGTGTTTTCTTGTACTTTTAAGCCACTCAGATACCCTACGGGCTCGGAAAGTGCAACGAAACCATCAAATTTTAGCTAGAAACTGTATTTTTGTCGATTTTATTGAATTTGAACTATATTTCAACGTTTTTTGATGGTTCTGAGCCACCAAACACACTTAAAGCATGCAGAATCGACTCAGAATAGGAAAAGGAGACGTTTAGGTCAATTTTATGCATTCTGGCGTTCGTAGATACAAGAAAACTGTTAAAATTCTTCAGAAACGTCACTTTTGAAGTGTTTTCTTGTACTTTTGAGCCACTCAGACACCCTACGGGCTCGGAAAGTGCAACGAAACCATCAAATTTTAGCTAGAAACTGTATTTTTGTCGATTTTTATTGAATTTGAACTATATTTCAACGTTTTTTGATGGTTCTGAGCCACCAAACACACTTAAAGCATGCAGAATCGACTCAGAATAGGAAAAGGAGACGTTTAGGTCAATTTTATGCATTCTGGCGTTCGTAGATACAAGAAAACTGTTAAAATTCTTCAGAAACGTCACTTTTGAAGTGTTTTCTTGTACTTTTGAGCCACTCAGATACCCTACGGGCTCGGAAAGTGCAACGAAACCATCAAATTTTAGCTAGAAACTGTATTTTTGTCGATTTTTATTGAATTTGAACTATATTTCAACGTTTTTTGATGGTTCTGAGCCACCAAACACACTTAAAGCATGCAGAATCGACTCAGAATAGGAAAAGGAGACGTTTAGGTCAATTTTATGCATTCTGGCGTTCGTAGATACAAGAAAACTGTTAAAATTCTTCAGAAACGTCACTTTTGAAGTGTTTTCTTGTACTTTTAAGCCACTCAGATACCCTACGGGCTCGGAAAGTGCAACGAAACCATCAAATTTTAGCTAGAAACGGTATTTTTGTCGATTTTTATTGAATTTGAACTATATTTCAACGTTTTTTGATGGTTCTGAGCCACCAAACACACTTAAAGCATGCAGAATCGACTCAGAATAGGAAAAGGAGGCGTTTAGGTCAATTTTATGCATTCTGGCGTTCGTAGATACAAGAAAACTGTTAAAATTCTTCAGAAACGTCACTTTTGAAGTGTTTTCTTGTACTTTTAAGCCACTCAGATACCCTACGGGCTCGGAAAGTGCAACGAAACCATCAAATTTTAGCTAGAAACTGTATTTTTGTCGATTTTTATTGAATTTGAACTATATTTCAATGTTTTTTGATGGTTCTGAGCCACCAAACACACTTAAAGCATGCAGAATCGACTCAGAATAGGAAAAGGAGACGTTTAGGTCAATTTTATGCATTCTGGCGTTCGTAGATACAAGAAAACTGTTAAAATTCTTCAGAAACGTCACTTTTGAAGTGTTTTCTTGTACTTTTAAGCCACTCAGATACCCTACGGGCTCGGAAAGTGCAACGAAACCATCAAATTTTAGCTAGAAACTGTATTTTTGTCGATTTTTATTGAATTTGAACTATATTTCAACGTTTTTTGATGGTTCTGAGCTACCAAACACACTTAAAGCATGCAGAATCGACTCAGAATAGGAAAAGGAGACGTTTAGGTCAATTTTATGCATTCTGGCGTTCGTAGATACAAGAAAACTGTTAAAATTCTTCAGAAACGTTACTTTTGAAGTGTTTTCTTGTACTTTTAAGCCACTCAGATACCCTACGGGCTCGGAAAGTGCAACGAAACCATCAAATTTTAGCTAGAAACTGTATTTTTGTCGATTTTTATTGAATTTGAACTATATTTCAACGTTTTTTGATGGTTCTGAGCCACCAAACACACTTAAAGCATGCAGAATCGACTCAGAATAGGAAAAGGAGACGTTTAGGTCAATTTTATGCATTCTGGCGTTCGTAGATACAAGAAAACTGTTAAAATTCTTCAGAAACGTCACTTTTGAAGTGTTTTCTTGTACTTTTAAGCCACTCAGATACCCTACGGGCTCGGAAAGTGCAACGAAACCATCAAATTTTAGCTAGAAACTGTATTTTTGTCGATTTTTATTGAATTTGAACAATATTTCAACGTTTTTTGATGGTTCTGAGCCACCAAACACACTTAAAGCATGCAGAATCGACTCAGAATAGGAAAAGGAGACGTTTAGGTCAATTTTATGCATTCTGGCGTTCGTAGATACAAGAAAACTGTTAAAATTCTTCAGAAACGTCACTTTTGAAGTGTTTTCTTGTACTTTTAAGCCACTCAGATACCCTACGGGCTCGGAAAGTGCAACGAAACCATCAAATTTTAGCTAGAAACTGTATTTTTGTCGATTTTTATTGAATTTGAACTATATTTCAACGTTTTTTGATGGTTCTGAGCCACCAAACACACTTAAAGCATGCAGAATCGACTCAGAATAGGAAAAGGAGACGTTTAGGTCAATTTTATGCATTCTGGCGTTCGTAGATACAAGAAAACTGTTAAAATTCTTCAGAAACGTCACTTTTGAAGTGTTTTCTTGTACTTTTAAGCCACTCAGATACCCAACGGGCTCGGAAAGTGCAACGAAACCATCAAATTTTAGCTAGAAACTGTATTTTTGTCGATTTTTATTGAATTTGAACTATATTTCAACGTTTTTTGATGGTTCTGAGCCACCAAACACACTTAAAGCATGCAGAATCGACTCAGAATAGGAAAAGGAGACGTTTAGGTCAATTTTATGCATTCTGGCGTTCGTAGATACAAGAAAACTGTTAAAATTCTTCAGAAACGTCACTTTTGAAGTGTTTTCTTGTACTTTTAAGCCACTCAGATACCCAACGGGCTCGGAAAGTGCAACGAAACCATCAAATTTTAGCTAGAAACTGTATTTTTGTCGATTTTTATTGAATTTGAACTATATTTCAACGTTTTTTGATGGTTCTGAGCCACCAAACACACTTAAAGCATGCAGAATCGACTCAGAATAGGAAAAGGAGACGTTTAGGTCAATTTTATGCATTCTGGCGTTCGTAGATACAAGAAAACTGTTAAAATTCTTCAGAAACGTCACTTTTGAAGTGTTTTCTTGTACTTTTAAGCCACTCAGATACCCTACGGGCTCGGAAAGTGCAACGAAACCATCAAATTTTAGCTAGAAACTGTATTTTTGTCGATTTTTATTGAATTTGAACTATATTTCAACGTTTTTTGATGGTTCTGAGCCACCAAACACACTTAAAGCATGCAGAATCGACTCAGAATAGGAAAAGGAGACGTTTAGGTCAAATTTATGCATTCTGGCGTTCGTAGATACAAGAAAACTGTTAAAATTCTTCAGAAACGTCACTTTTGAAGTGTTTTCTTGTACTTTTAAGCCACTCAGATACCCTACGGGCTCGGAAAGTGCAACGAAACCATCAAATTTTAGCTAGAAACTGTATTTTTGTCGATTTTTATTGAATTTGAACTATATTTCAACGTTTTTTGATGGTTCTGAGCCACCAAACATACTTAAAGCATGCAGAATCGACTCAGAATAGGAAAAGGAGACGTTTAGGTCAATTTTATGCATTCTGGCGTTCGTAGATACAAGAAAACTGTTAAAATTCTTCAGAAACGTCACTTTTTAAGTGTTTTCTTGTACTTTTAAGCCACTCAGATACCCTACGGGCTCGGAAAGTGCAACGAAACCATCAAATTTTAGCTAGAAACTGTATTTTTGTCGATTTTTATTGAATTTGAACTATATTTCAACGTTTTTTGATGGTTCTGAGCCACCAAACACACTTAAAGCATGCAGAATCGACTCAGAATAGGAAAAGGAGACGTTTAGGTCAATGTTATGCATTCTGGCGTTCGTAGATACAAGAAAACTGTTAAAATTCTTCAGAAACGTCACTTTTGAAGTGTTTTCTTGTACTTTTAAGCCACTCAGATACCCTACGGGCTCGGAAAGTGCAACGAAACCATCAAATTTTAGCTAGAAACTGTATTTTTGTCGATTTTTATTGAATTTGAACTATATTTCAACGTTTTTTGATGGTTCTGAGCCACCAAACACACTTAAAGCATGCAGAATCGACTCAGAATTGGAAAAGGAGACGTTTAGGTCAATTTTATGCATTCTGGCGTTCGTAGATACAAGAAAACTGTTCAAATTCTTCAGAAACGTCACTTTTGAAGTGTTTTCTTGTACTTTTAAGCCACTCAGATACCCTACGGGCTCGGAAAGTGCAACGAAACCATCAAATTTTAGCTAGAAACTGTATTTTTGCCGATTTTTATTGAATTTGAACTATATTTCAACGTTTTTTGATGGTTCTGAGCCACCAAACACACTTAAAGCATGCAGAATCGACTCAGAATAGGAAAAGGAGACGTTTAGGTCAATTTTATGCATTCTGGCGTTCGTAGATACAAGAAAACTGTTAAAATTCTTCAGAAACGTCACTTTTGAAGTGTTTTCTTGTACTTTTAAGCCATTCAGATACCCTACGGGCTCGGAAAGTGCAACGAAACCATCAAATTTTAGCTAGAAACTGTATTTTTGTCGATTTTTATTGAATTTGAACTATATTTCAACGTTTTTTGATGGTTCTGAGCCACCAAACACACTTAAAGCATGCAGAATCGACTCAGAATAGGAAAAGGAGACGTTTAGGTCAATTTTATGCATTTTGGCGTTCGTAGATACAAGAAAACTGTTAAAATTCTTCAGAAACGTCACTTTTGAAGTGTTTTCTTGTACTTTTAAGCCACTCAGATACCCTACGGGCTCGGAAAGTGCAACGAAACCATCAAATTTTAGCTAGAAACTGTATTTTTGTCGATTTTTATTGAATTTGAACTATATTTCAACGTTTTTTGATGGTTCTGAGCCACCAAACACACTTAAAGCATGCAGAATCGACTCAGAATAGGAAAAGGAGACGTTTAGGTCAATTTTATGCATTCTGGCGTTCGTAGATACAAGAAAACTGTTAAAATTCTTCAGAAACTTCACTTTTGAAGTGTTTTCTTGTACTTTTAAGCCACTCAGATACCCTACGGGCTCGGAAAGTGCAACGAAACCATCAAATTTTAGCTAGAAACTGTATTTTTGTCGATTTTTATTGAATTTGAACTATATTTCAACGTTTTTTGATGGTTCTGAGCCACCAAACACACTTAAAGCATGCAGAATCGACTCAGAATAGGAAAAGGAGACGTTTAGGTCAATTTTATGCATTCTGGCGTTCGTAGATACAAGAAAACTGTTAAAATTCTTCAGAAACGTCACTTTTGAAGTGTTTTCTTGTACTTTTAAGCCACTCAGATACCCTACGGGCTCCGAAAGTGCAACGAAACCATCAAATTTTAGCTAGAAACTGTATTTTTGTCGATTTTTATTGAATTTGAACTATATTTCAACGTTTTTTGATGGTTCTGAGCCACCAAACACACTTAAAGCATGCAGAATCGACTCAGAATAGGAAAAGGAGACGTTTAGGTCAATTTTATGCATTCTGGCGTTCGTAGATACAAGAAAACTGTTAAAATTCTTCAGAAACGTCACTTTTGAAGTGTTTTCTTGTACTTTTAAGCCACTCAGATACCCTACGGGCTCGGAAAGTGCAACGAAACCATCAAATTTTAGCTAGAAACTGTATTTTTGTCGATTTTTATTGAATTTGAACTATATTTCAACGTTTTTTGATGGTTCTGAGCCACCAAACACACTTAAAGCATGCAGAATCGACTCAGAATAGGAAAAGGAGACGTTTAGGTCAATTTTATGCATTCTGGCGTTCGTAGATACAAGAAAACTGTTAAAATTCTTCAGAAACGTCACTTTTGAAGTGTTTTCTTATACTTTTAAGCCACTCAGATATCCTACGGGCTCGGAAAGTGCAACGAAACCATCAAATTTTAGCTAGAAACTGTATTTTTGTCGATTTTTATTGAATTTGAACTATATTTCAACGTTTTTTGATGGTTCTGAGCCACCAAACACACTTAAAGCATGCAGAATCGACTCAGAATAGGAAAAGGAGACGTTTAGGTCAATTTTATGCATTCTGGCGTTCGTAGATACAAGAAAACTGTTAAAATTCTTCAGAAACGTCACTTTTGAAGTGTTTTCTTGTACTTTTAAGCCACTCAGATACCCTACGGGCTCGGAAAGTGCAACGAAACCATCAAATTTTAGCTAGAAACTGTATTTTTGTCGATTTTTATTGAATTTGAACTATATTTCAACGTTTTTTGATGGTTCTGAGCCACCAAACACACTTAAAGCATGCAGAATCGACTCAGAATAGGAAAAGGAGACGTTTAGGTCAATTTTATGCATTCTGGCGTTCGTAGATACAAGAAAACTGTTAAAATTCTTCAGAAACGTCACTTTTGAAGTGTTTTCTTGTACTTTTAAGCCACTCAGATACCCTACGGGCTCGGAAAGTGCAACGAAACCATCAAATTTTAGCTGGAAACTGTATTTTTGTCGATTTTTATTGAATTTGAACTATATTTCAACGTTTTTTGATGGTTCTGAGCCACCAAACACACTTAAAGCATGCAGAATCGACTCAGAATAGGAAAAGGAGACGTTTAGGTCAATTTTATGCATTCTGGCGTTCGTAGATACAAGAAAACTGTTAAAATTCTTCAGAAACGTCACTTTTGAAGTGTTTTCTTGTACTTTTAAGCCACTCAGATACCCTACGGGCTCGGAAAGTGCAACGAAACCATCAAATTTTAGCTAGAAACTGTATTTTTGTCGATTTTTATTGAATTTGAACTATATTTCAACGTTTTTTGATGGTTCTGAGCCACCAAACACACTTAAAGCATGCAGAATCGACTCAGAATAGGAAAAGGAGACGTTTAGGTCAATTTTATGCATTCTGGCGTTCGTAGATACAAGAAAACTGTTAAAATTCTTCAGAAACGTCACTTTTGAAGTGTTTTCTTGTACTTTTAAGCCACTCAGATATCCTACGGGCTCGGAAAGTGCAACGAAACCATCAAATTTTAGCTAGAAACTGTATTTTTGTCGATTTTTATTGAATTTGAACTATATTTCAACGTTTTTTGATGGTTCTGAGCCACCAAACACACTTAAAGCATGCAGAATCGACTCAGAATAGGAAAAGGAGACGTTTAGGTCAATTTTATGCATTCTGGCGTTCGTAGATACAAGAAAACTGTTAAAATTCTTCAGAAACGTCACTTTTGAAGTGTTTTCTTGTACTTTTAAGCCACTCAGATACCCTACGGGCTCGGAAAGTGCAACGAAACCATCAAATTTTAGCTAGAAACTGTATTTTTGTCGATTTTTATTGAATTTGAACTATATTTCAACGTTTTTTGATGGTTCTGAGCCACCAAACACACTTAAAGCATGCAGAATCGACTCAGAATAGGAAAAGGAGACGTTTAGGTCAATTTTAAGCATTCTGGCGTTCGTAGATACAAGAAACCTGTTAAAATTCTTCAGAAACGTCACTTTTGAAGTGTTTTCTTGTACTTTTAAGCCACTCAGATACCCTACGGGCTCGGAAAGTGCAACGAAACCATCAAATTTTAGCTAGAAACTGTATTTTTGTCGATTTTCATTGAATTTGAACTATATTTCAACGTTTTTTGATGGTTCTGAGCCACCAAACACACTTAAAGCATGCAGAATCGACTCAGAATAGGAAAAGGAGACGTTTAGGTCAATTTTATGCATTCTGGCGTTCGTAGATACAAGAAAACTGTTAAAATTCTTCAGAAACGTCACTTTTGAAGTGTTTTCTTGTACTTTTAAGCCACTCAGATACCCTACGGGCTCGGAAAGTGCAACGAAACCATCAAATTTTAGCTAGAAACTGTATTTTTGTCGATTTTTATTGAATTTGAACTATATTTCAACGTTTTTTGATGGTTCTGAGCCACCAAACACACTTAAAGCATGCAGAATCGACTCAGAATAGGAAAAGGAGACGTTTAGGTCAATTTTATGCATTCTGGCGTTCGTAGATACAAGAAAACTGTTAAAATTCTTCAGAAACGTCACTTTTGAAGTGTTTTCTTGTACTTTTAAGCCACTCAGATATCTTACGGGCTCGGAAAGTGCAACGAAACCATCAAATTTTAGCTAGAAACTGTATTTTTGTCGATTTTTATTGAATTTGAACTATATTTCAACGTTTTTTGATGGTTCTGAGCCACCAAACACACTTAAAGCATGCAGAATCGACTCAGAATAGGAAAAGGAGACGTTTAGGTCAATTTTATGCATTCTGGCGTTCGTAGATACAAGAAAACTGTTAAAATTCTTCAGAAACGTCACTTTTGAAGTGTTTTCTTGTACTTTTAAGCCACTCAGATACCCTACGGGCTCCGAAAGTGCAACGAAACCATCAAATTTTAGCTAGAAACTGTATTTTTGTCGATTTTTATTGAATTTGAACTATATTTCAACGTTTTTTGATGGTTCTGAGCCACCAAACACACTTAAAGCATGCAGAATCGACTCAGAATAGGAAAAGGAGACGTTTAGGTCAATTTTATGCATTCTGGCGTTCGTAGATACAAGAAAACTGTTAAAATTCTTCAGAAACGTCACTTTTGATGTGTTTTCTTGTACTTTTAAGCCACTCAGATACCCTACGGGCTCGGAAAGTGCAACGAAACCATCAAATTTTAGCTAGAAACTGTATTTTTGTCGATTTTTATTGAATTTGAACTATATTTCAACGTTTTTTGATGGTTCTGAGCCACCAAACACACTTAAAGCATGCAGAATCGACTCAGAATAGGAAAAGGAGACGTTTAGGTCAATTTTAAGCAATCTGGCGTTCGTAGATACAAGTAAACTGTTAAAATTCTTCAGAAACGTCACTTTTGAAGTGTTTTCTTGTACTTTTAAGCCACTCAGATACCCTACGGGCTCGGAAAGTGCAACGAAACCATCAAATTTTAGCTAGAAACTGTATTTTTGTCGATTTTCATTGAATTTGAACTACATTTCAACGTTTTTTGATGGTTCTGAGCCACCAAACACACTTAAAGCATGCAGAATCGACTCAGAATAGGAAAAGGAGACGTTTAGGTCAATTTTATGCATTCTGGCGTTCGTAGATACAAGAAAACTGTTAAAATTCTTCAGAAACGTCACTTTTGAAGTGTTTTCTTGTACTTTTAAGCCACTCAGATACCCTACGGGCTCGGAAAGTGCAACGAAACCATCAAATTTTAGCTAGAAACTGTATTTTTGTCGATTTTTATTGAATTTGAACTATATTTCAACGTTTTTTGATGGTTCTGAGCCACCAAACACACTTAAAGCATGCAGAATCGACTCAGAATAGGAAAAGGAGACGTTTAGGTCAATTTTATGCATTCTGGCGTTCGTAGATACAAGAAAACTGTTAAAATTCTTCAGAAACGTCACTTTTGAAGTGTTTTCTTGTACTTTTAAGCCACTCAGATACCCAACGGGCTCGGAAAGTGCAACGAAACCATCAAATTTTAGCTAGAAACTGTATTTTTGTCGATTTTTATTGAATTTGAACTATATTTCAACGTTTTTTGATGGTTCTGAGCCACCAAACACACTTAAAGCATGCAGAATCGACTCAGAATAGGAAAAGGAGACGTTTAGGTCAATTTTATGCATTCTGGCGTTCGTAGATACAAGAAAACTGTTAAAATTCTTCAGAAACGTCACTTTTGAAGTGTTTTCTTGTACTTTTAAGCCACTCAGATACCCTACGGGCTCGGAAAGTGCAACGAAACCATCAAATTTTAGCTAGAAACTGTATTTTTGTCGATTTTTATTGAATTTGAACTATATTTCAACGTTTTTTGATGGTTCTGAGCCACCAAACACACTTAAAGCATGCAGAATCGACTCAGAATAGGAAAAGGAGACGTTTAGGTCAATTTTATGCATTCTGGCGTTCGTAGATACAAGAAAACTGTTAAAATTCTTCAGAAACGTCACTTTTGAAGTGTTTTCTTGTACTTTTAAGCCACTCAGATACCCTACGGGCTCGGAAAGTGCAACGAAACCATCAAATTTTAGCTAGAAACTGTATTTTTGTCGATTTTTATTGAATTTGAACTATATTTCAACGTTTTTTGATGGTTCTGAGCCACCAAACACACTTAAAGCATGCAGAATCGACTCAGAATAGGAAAAGGAGACGTTTAGGTCAATTTTATGCATTCTGGCGTTCGTAGATACAAGAAAACTGTTAAAATTCTTCAGAAACGTCACTTTTGAAGTGTTTTCTTGTACTTTTAAGCCACTCAGGTACCCTACGGGCTCGGAAAGTGCAACGAAACCATCAAATTTTAGTTAGAAACTGTATTTTTGTCGATTTTTATTGAATTTGAACTATATTTCAACGTTTTTTGATGGTTCTGAGCCACCAAACACACTTAAAGCATGCAGAATCGACTCAGAATAGGAAAAGGAGACGTTTAGGTCAATTTTATGCATTCTGGCGTTCGTAGATACAAGAAAACTGTTAAAATTCTTCAGAAACGTCACTTTTGAAGTGTTTTCTTGTACTTTTAAGCCACTCAGATACCCTACGGGCTCGGAAAGTGCAACGAAACCATCAAATTTTAGCTAGAAACTGTATTTTTGTCGATTTTTATTGAATTTGAACTATATTTCAACGTTTTTTGATGGTTCTGAGCCACCAAACACACTTAAAGCATGCAGAATCGACTCAGAATAGGAAAAGGAGACGTTTAGGTCAATTTTATGCATTCTGGCGTTCGTAGATACAAGAAAACTGTTAAAATTCTTCAGAAACGTCACTTTTGAAGTGTTTTCTTGTACTTTTAAGCCACTCAGGTACCCTACGGGCTCGGAAAGTGCAACGAAACCATCAAATTTTAGTTAGAAACTGTATTTTTGTCGATTTTTATTGAATTTGAACTATATTTCAACGTTTTTTGATGGTTCTGAGCCACCAAACACACTTAAAGCATGCAGAATCGACTCAGAATAGGAAAAGGAGACGTTTAGGTCAATTTTATGCATTCTGGCGTTCGTAGATACAAGAAAACTGTTAAAATTCTTCAGAAACGTCACTTTTGAAGTGTTTTCTTGTACTTTTAAGCCACTCAGATACCCTACGGGCTCGGAAAGTGCAACGAAACCATCAAATTTTAGCTAGAAACTGTATTTTTGTCGATTTTTATTGAATTTGAACTATATTTCAACGTTTTTTGATGGTTCTGAGCCACCAAACACACTTAAAGAATGCAGAATCGGCTCAGAATAGGAAAAGGAGACGTTTAGGTCAATTTTATGCATTCTGGCGTTCGTAGATACAAGAAAACTGTTGAAGTTCTTCAGAAACGTCACTTTTGAAGTGTTTTCTTGTACTTTTAAGCCACTCAGATACCCTACGGGCTCGGAAAGTGCAACGAAACCATCAAATTTTAGCTAGAAACTGTATTTTTGTCGATTTTTATTGAATTTGAACTATATTTCAACGTTTTTTGATGGTTCTGAGCCACCAAACACACTTAAAGCATGCAGAATCGACTCAGAATAGGAAAAGGAGACGTTTAGGTCAATTTTATTCATTCTGGCGTTCGTAGATACAAGAAAACTGTTAAAATTCTTCAGAAACGTCACTTTTGAAGTGTTTTCTTGTACTTTTAAGCCACTCAGATACCCTACGGGCTCGGAAAGTGCAACGAAACCATCAAATTTTAGCTAGAAACTGTATTTTTGTCGATTTTTATTGAATTTGAACCATATTTCAACGTTTTTTGATGGTTCTGAGCCACCAAACACACTTAAAGCATGCAGAATCGACTCAGAATAGGAAAAGGAGACGTTTAGGTCAATTTTATGCATTCTGGCGTTCGTAGATACAAGAAAACTGTTAAAATTCTTCAGAAACGTCACTTTTGAAGTGTTTTCTTGTACTTTTAAGCCACTCAGATACCCTACGGGCTCGGAAAGTGCAACGAAACCATCAAATTTTAGCTAGAAACTGTATTTTTGTCGATTTTTATTGAATTTGAACTATATTTCAACGTTTTTTGATGGTTCTGAGCCACCAAACACACTTAAAGCATGCAGAATCGACTCAGAATAGGAAAAGGAGACGTTTAGGTCAATTTTATGCATTCTGGCGTTCGTAGATACAAGAAAACTGTTAAAATTCTTCAGAAACGTCACTTTTGAAGTGTTTTCTTGTACTTTTAAGCCACTCAGATACCCTACGGGCTCGGAAAGTGCAACGAAACCATCAAATTTTAGCTAGAAACTGTATTTTTGTCGATTTTTATTGAATTTGAACTATATTTCAACGTTTTTTGATGGTTCTGAGCCACCAAACACACTTAAAGCATGCAGAATCGACTCAGAATAGGAAAAGGAGACGTTTAGGTCAATTTTATGCATTCTGGCGTTCGTAGATACAAGAAAACTGTTAAAATTCTTCAGAAACGTCACTTTTGAAGTGTTTTCTTGTACTTTTAAGCCACTCAGATACCCTACGGGCTCGGAAAGTGCAACGAAACCATCAAATTTTAGCTAGAAACTGTATTTTTGTCGATTTTTATTGAATTTGAACTATATTTCAACGTTTTTTGATGGTTCTGAGCCACCAAACACACTTAAAGCATGCAGAATCGGCTCAGAATAGGAAAAGGAGACGTTTAGGTCAATTTTATGCATTCTGGCGTTCGTAGATACAAGAAAACTGTTAAAGTTCTTCAGAAACGTCACTTTTGAAGTGTTTTCTTGTACTTTTAAGCCACTCAGATACCCTACGGGCTCGGAAAGTGCAACGAAACCATCAAATTTTAGCTAGAAACTGTATTTTTGTCGATTTTTATTGAATTTGAACTATATTTCAACGTTTTTTGATGGTTCTGAGCCACCAAACACACTTAAAGCATGCAGAATCGACTCAGAATAGGAAAAGGAGACGTTTAGGTCAATTTTATGCATTCTGGCTTTCGTAGATACAAGAAAACTGTTAAAATTCTTCAGAAACGTCACTTTTGAAGTGTTTTCTTGTACTTTTAAGACACTCAGATACCCTACGGGCTCGGAAAGTGCAACGAAACCATCAAATTTTAGCTAGAAACTGTATTTTTGTCGATTTTTATTGAATTTGAACTATATTTCAACGTTTTTTGATGGTTCTGAGCCACCAAACACACTTAAAGCATGCAGAATCGACTCAGAATAGGAAAAGGAGACGTTTAGGTCAATTTTATGCATTCTGGCGTTCGTAGATACAAGAAAACTGTTAAAATTCTTCAGAAACGTCACTTTTGAAGTGTTTTCTTGTACTTTTAAGCCACTCAGATACCCTACGGGCTCGGAAAGTGCAACGAAACCATCAAATTTTAGCTAGAAACTGTATTTTTGTCGATTTTTATTGAATTTGAACTATATTTCAACGTTTTTTGATGGTTCTGAGCCACCAAACACACTTAAAGCATGCAGAATCGACTCAGAATAGGAAAAGGAGACGTTTAGGTCAATTTTATGCATTCTGGCGTTCGTAGATACAAGTAAACTGTTAAAATTCTTCAGAAACGTCACGTTTGAAGTGTTTTATTGTACTTTTAAGCCACTCAGATACCCTACGGGCTCGGAAAGTGCAACGAAACCATCAAATTTTAGCTAGAAACTGTATTTTTGTCGATTTTTATTGAATTTGAACTATATTTCAACGTTTTTTGATGGTTCTGAGCCACCAAACACACTTAAAGCAAGCAGAATCGACTCAGAATAGGAAAAGGAGACGTTTAGGTCAATTTTATGCATTCTGGCGTTCGTAGATACAAGAAAACTGTTAAAATTCTTCAGAAACGTCACTTTTGAAGTGTTTTCTTGTACTTTTAAGCCACTCAGATACCCTACGGGCTCGGAAAGTGCAACGAAACCATCAAATTTTAGCTAGAAACTGTATTTTTGTCGATTTTTATTGAATTTGAACTATATTTCAACGTTTTTTGATGGTTCTGAGCCACCAAACACACTTAAAGCATGCAGAATCGACTCAGAATAGGAAAAGGAGACGTTTAGGTCAATTTTATTCATTCTGGCGTTCGTAGATACAAGAAAACTGTTAAAATTCTTCAGAAACGTCACTTTTGAAGTGTTTTCTTGTACTTTTAAGCCACTCAGATACCCTACGGGCTCGGAAAGTGCAACGAAACCATCAAATTTTAGCTAGAAACTGTATTTTTGTCGATTTTTATTGAATTTGAACCATATTTCAACGTTTTTTGATGGTTCTGAGCCACCAAACACACTTAAAGCATGCAGAATCGACTCAGAATAGGAAAAGGAGACGTTTAGGTCAATTTTATGCATTCTGGCGTTCGTAGATACAAGAAAACTGTTAAAATTCTTCAGAAACGTCACTTTTGAAGTGTTTTCTTGTACTTTTAAGCCACTCAGATACCCTACGGGCTCGGAAAGTGCAACGAAACCATCAAATTTTAGCTAGAAACTGTATTTTTGTCGATTTTTATTGAATTTGAACTATATTTCAACGTTTTTTGATGGTTCTGAGCCACCAAACACACTTAAAGCATGCAGAATCGACTCAGAATAGGAAAAGGAGACGTTTAGGTCAATTTTATGCATTCTGGCGTTCGTAGATACAAGAAAACTGTTAAAATTCTTCAGAAACGTCACTTTTGAAGTGTTTTCTTGTACTTTTAAGCCACTCAGATACCCTACGGGCTCGGAAAGTGCAACGAAACCATCAAATTTTAGCTAGAAACTGTATTTTTGTCGATTTTTATTGAATTTGAACTATATTTCAACGTTTTTTGATGGTTCTGAGCCACCAAACACACTTAAAGCATGCAGAATCGACTCAGAATAGGAAAAGGAGACGTTTAGGTCAATATTATGCATTCTGGCGTTCGTAGATACAAGAAAACTGTTAAAATTCTTCAGAAACGTCACTTTTGAAGTGTTTTCTTGTACTTTTAAGCCACTCAGATACCCTACGGGCTCGGAAAGTGCAACGAAACCATCAAATTTTAGCTAGAAACTGTATTTTTGTCGATTTTTATTGAATTTGAACTATATTTCAACGTTTTTTGATGGTTCTGAGCCACCAAACACACTTAAAGCATGCAGAATCGGCTCAGAATAGGAAAAGGAGACGTTTAGGTCAATTTTATGCATTCTGGCGTTCGTAGATACAAGAAAACTGTTAAAGTTCTTCAGAAACGTCACTTTTGAAGTGTTTTCTTGTACTTTTAAGCCACTCAGATACCCTACGGGCTCGGAAAGTGCAACGAAACCATCAAATTTTAGCTAGAAACTGTATTTTTGTCGATTTTTATTGAATTTGAACTATATTTCAACGTTTTTTGATGGTTCTGAGCCACCAAACACACTTAAAGCATGCAGAATCGACTCAGAATAGGAAAAGGAGACGTTTAGGTCAATTTTATGCATTCTGGCGTTCGTAGATACAAGAAAACTGTTAAAATTCTTCAGAAACGTCACTTTTGAAGTGTTTTCTTGTACTTTTAAGCCACTCAGATACCCTACGGGCTCGGAAAGTGCAACGAAACCATCAAATTTTAGCTAGAAACTGTATTTTTGTCGATTTTTATTGAATTTGAACTATATTTCAACGTTTTTTGATGGTTCTGAGCCACCAAACACACTTAAAGCATGCAGAATCGACTCAGAATAGGAAAAGGAGACGTTTAGGTCAATTTTATGCATTCTGGCGTTCGTAGATACAAGAAAACTGTTAAAATTCTTCAGAAACGTCACTTTTGAAGTGTTTTCTTGTACTTTTAAGCCACTCAGATACCCTACGGGCTCGGAAAGTGCAACGAAACCATCAAATTTTAGCTAGAAACTGTATTTTTGTCGATTTTTATTGAATTTGAACTATATTTCAACGTTTTTTGATGGTTCTGAGCCACCAAACACACTTAAAGCATGCAGAATCGGCTCAGAATAGGAAAAGGAGACGTTTAGGTCAATTTTATGCATTCTGGCGTTCGTAGATACAAGAAAACTGTTAAAGTTCTTCAGAAACGTCACTTTTGAAGTGTTTTCTTGTACTTTTAAGCCACTCAGATACCCTACGGGCTCGGAAAGTGCAACGAAACCATCAAATTTTAGCTAGAAACTGTATTTTTGTCGATTTTTATTGAATTTGAACTATATTTCAACGTTTTTTGATGGTTCTGAGCCACCAAACACACTTAAAGCATGCAGAATCGACTCAGAATAGGAAAAGGAGACGTTTAGGTCAATTTTATGCATTCTGGCGTTCGTAGATACAAGAAAACTGTTAAAATTCTTCAGAAACGTCACTTTTGAAGTGTTTTCTTGTACTTTTAAGACACTCAGATACCCTACGGGCTCGGAAAGTGCAACGAAACCATCAAATTTTAGCTAGAAACTGTATTTTTGTCGATTTTTATTGAATTTGAACTATATTTCAACGTTTTTTGATGGTTCTGAGCCACCAAACACACTTAAAGCATGCAGAATCGACTCAGAATTGGAAAAGGAGACGTTTAGGTCAATTTTATGCATTCTGGCGTTCGTAGATTACAAGAAAACTGTTAAAATTCTTCAGAAACGTCACTTTTGAAGTGTTTTCTTGTATTTTTAAGCCACTCAGATACCCTACGGGCTCGGAAAGTGCAACGAAACCATCAAATTTTAGCTAGAAACTGTATTTTTGTCGATTTTTATTGAATTTGAACTATATTTCAACGTTTTTTTATGGTTCTGAGCCACCAAACACACTTAAAGCATGCAGAATCGACTCAGAATATGAAAAGGAGACGTTTAGGTCAATTTATGCATTCTGGCGTTCGTAGATACAAGAAAACTGTTAAAATTCTTCAGAAACGTCACTTTTGAAGTGTTTTCTTGTACTTTTAAGCCACTCAGATACCCTACGGGGTCGGAAAGTGCAACGAAACCATCAAATTTTAGCTAGAAACTGTATTTTTGTCGATTTTTATTGAATTTGAACTATTTTTCAACGTTTTTTAATGGTTCTGAGCCACCAAACACACTTAAAGCATGCAGAATCGACTCCGAATAGGAAAAGGAGACGTTTAGGTCAATTTTATGCATTCTGGCGTTCGTAGATACAAGAAAACTGTTAAAATTCTTCAGAAACGTCACTTTTGAAGTGTTTTCTTGTACTTTTAAGCCACTCAGATACCCTACGGGCTCGGAAAGTGCAACGAAACCATCAAATTTTAGCTAGAAACTGTATTTTTGTCGATTTTTATTGAATTTGAACTATATTTCAACGTTTTTTGATGGTTCTGAGCCAACAAACACACTTAAAGCATGCAGAATCGACTCAGAATAGGAAAAGGAGACGTTTAGGTCAATTTTATGCATTCTGGCGTTCGTAGATACAAGAAAACTGTTAAAATTCTTCAGAAACGTCACTTTTGAAGTGTTTTCTTGTACTTTTAAGCCACTCAGATACCCTACGGGCTCGGAAAGTGCAACGAAACCATAAAATTTTAGCTAGAAACTGTATTTTTGTCGATTTTTATTGAATTTGAACTATATTTCAACGTTTTTTGATGGTTCTGAGCCACCAAACACACTTAAAGCATGCAGAATCGACTCAGAATAGGAAAAGGAGACGTTTAGGTCAATTTTATGCATTCTGGCGTTCGTAGATACAAGAAAACTGTTAAAATTCTTCAGAAACGTCACTTTTGAAGTGTTTTCTTGGACTTTTAAGCCACTCACATACCCTACGGGCTCGGAAAGTGCAACGAAACCATCAAATTTTAGCTAGAAACTGTATTTTTGTCGATTTTTATTGAATTCGAACTATATTTCAACGTTTTTTGATGGTTCTGAGCCACCAAACACACTTAAAGCATGCAGAATCGACTCAGAATAGGAAAAGGAGACGTTTAGGTCAATTTTATGCATTCTGGCGTTCGTAGATACAAGAAAACTGTTAAAATTCTTCAGAAACGTCACTTTTGAAGTGTTTTCTTGTACTTTTAAGCCACTCAGATACCCTACGGGCTCGGAAAGTGCAACGAAACCATCAAATTTTAGCTAGAAACTGTATTTTTGTCGATTTTTATTGAATTTGAACTATATTTCAACGTTTTTTGATGGTTCTGAGCCACCAAACACACTTAAAGCATGCAGAATCGACTCAGAATAGGAAAAGGAGATGTTTAGGTCAATTTTATGCATTCTGGCGTTCGTGGATACAAGAAAACTGTTAAAATTCTTCAGAAACGTCACTTTTGAAGTGTTTTCTTGTACTTTTAAGCCACTCAGATACCCTACGGGCTCGGAAAGTGCAACGAAACCATAAAATTTTAGCTAGAAACTGTATTTTTGTCGATTTTTATTGAATTTGAACTATATTTCAACGTTTTTTGATGGTTCTGAGCCACCAAACACACTTAAAGCATGCAGAATCGACTCAGAATAGGAAAAGGAGACGTTTAGGTCAATTTTATGCATTCTGGCGTTCGTAGATACAAGAAAACTGTTAAAATTCTTCAGAAACGTCACTTTTGAAGTGTTTTCTTGTACTTTTAAGACACTCAGATACCCTACGGGCTCGGAAAGTGCAACGAAACCATCAAATTTTAGCTAGAAACTCTATTTTTGTCGATTTTTATTGAATTTGAACTATATTTCAACGTTTTTTGATGGTTCTGAGCCACCAAACACACTTAAAGCATGCAGAATCGACTCTGAATAGGAAAAGGAGACGTTTAGGTCAATTTTATGCATTCTGGCGTTCGTAGATACAAGAAAACTGTTAAAATTCTTCAGAAACGTCACTTTTGAAGTGTTTTCTTGTACTTTTAAGCCACTCAGATACCCTACGGGCTCGGAAAGTGCAACGAAACCATCAAATTTTAGCTAGAAACTGTATTTTTGTCGATTTTTATTGAATTTGAACTATATTTCAACGTTTTTTGATGGTTCTGAGCCACCAAACACACTTAAAGCATGCAGAATCGACTCAGAATAGGAAAAGGAGACGTTTAGGTCAATTTTATGCATTCTGGCGTTCGTAGATACAAGAAAACTGTTAAAATTCTTCAGAAACGTCACTTTTGAAGTGTTTTCTTGTACTTTTAAGCCACTCAGATACCCTACGGGCTCGGAAAGTGCAACGAAACCATCAAATTTTAGCTAGAAACTGTATTTTTGTCTATTTTTATTGAATTTGAACTATATTTCAACGTTTTTTGATGGTTCTGAGCCACCAAACACACTTAAAGCATGCAGAATCGACTCAGAATAGGAAAAGGAGACGTTTAGGTCAATTTTATGCATTCTGGCGTTCATAGATACAAGAAAACTGTTAAAATTCTTCAGAAACGTCACTTTTGAAGTGTTTTCTTGTACTTTTAAGCCACTCAGATACCCTACGGGCTCGGAAAGTGCAACGAAACCATCAAATTTTAGCTAGAAACTGTATTTTTGTCGATTTTTATTGAATTTGAACTATATTTCAACGTTTTTTTGATGGTTCTGAGCCACCAAACACACTTAAAGCATGCAGAATCGACTCAGAATAGGAAAAGGAGACGTTTAGGTCAATTTTATGCATTCTGGCGTTCGTAGATACAAGAAAACTGTTAAAATTCTTCAGAAACGTCACTTTTGAAGTGTTTTCTTGTACTTTTAAGCCACTCAGATACCCTACGGGCTCGGAAAGTGCAACGAAACCATCAAATTTTAGCTAGAAACTGTTTTTTTGTCGATTTTTATTGAATTTGAACTATATTTCAACGTTTTTTGATGGTTCTGAGCCACCAAACACACTTAAAGCATGCAGAATCGACTCAGAATAGGAAAAGGAGACGTTTAGGTCAATTTTATGCATTCTGGCGTTCGTAGATACAAGAAAACTGTTAAATTCTTCAGAAACGTCACTTTTGAAGTGTTTTCTTGTACTTTTAAGCCACTCAGATACCCTACGGGCTCGGAAAGTGCAACGAAACCATCAAATTTTAGCTAGAAACTGTATTTTTGTCGATTTTTATTGAATTTGAACTATATTTCAACGTTTTTTGATGGTTCTGAGCCACCAAACACACTTAAAGCATGCAGAATCGACTCAGAATAGGAAAAGGAGACGTTTAGGTCAATTTTATGCATTCTGGCGTTCGTAGATACAAGAAAACTGTTAAAATTCTTCGGAAACGTCACTTTTGAAGTGTTTTCTTGTACTTTTAAGCCACTCAGATACCCAACGGGCTCGGAAAGTGCAACGAAACCATCAAATTTTAGCTAGAAACTGTATTTTTGTCGATTTTTATTGAATTTGAAATATATTTCAACGTTTTTTGATGGTTCTGAAAGTAATTTTAACAGTTTTCTTGTATCTACGAACGCCAGAATGCATAAAACTGACCTAAACGTCTCCTTTTCCTATTCTGAGTCGATTCTACATGCTTTAAGTGTGTTTGGTGGCTCAGAACCATTAAAAAACGTTGAAATATAGTTCAAATTCAATAAAAATCGACAAAAATACAGTTTCTAGCTAAAATTTGATGGTTTCGTTGCACTTTCCGAGCCCGTAGGGTATCTGAGTGGCTTAAAAGTACAAGAAAACACTTCAAAAGTGTCGTTTCTAAAGAATTTTAACAGTTTTCTTGTATCTACGAACGCCAGAATGCATAAAATTGACCTAAACGTCTCCTTTTCCTATTCTGAGTCGATTCTGCATGCTTTAAGTGTGTTTGGTGGCTCAGAACCCTCAAAAAACGTTGAAATATAGTTCAAATTCAATAAAAATCGACAAAAATACAGTTTCTAGCTAAAATTTGATGGTTTCGTTGCACTTTCCGAGCCCGTAGGGTATCTGAGTGGCTTAAAAGTACAAGAAAACACTTCAAAAGTGACGTTTCTGAAGAATTTTAACAGTTTTCTTGTATCTACGAACGCCAGAATGCATAAAATTGACCTAAACGTCTCCTTTTCCTATTCTGAGTCGATTCTGCATGCTTTAAGTGTGTTTGATGGCTCAGAACCATCAAAAAACGTTGAAATATAGTTCAAATTCAATAAAAATCGACAAAAATACAGTTTCTAGCTAAAATTTGATGGTTTCGTTGCACTTTCCGAGCCCGTAGGGTATCTGAGTGGCTTAAAAGTACAAGAAAACACTTCAAAAGTGACGTTTCTGAAGAATTTTAACAGTTTTCTTGTATCTACGAACGCCAGAATGCATAAAATTGACCTAAACGTCTCCTTTTCCTATTCTGAGTCGATTCTGCATGCTTTAAGTGTGTTTGGTGGCTCAGAACCATCAAAAAACGTTGAAATATAGTTCAAATTCAATAAAAATCGACAAAATTACAGTTTCTAGCTAAAATTTGATGGTTTCGTTGCACTTTCCGAGCCCGTAGGGTATCTGAGTGGCTTAAAAGTACAAGAAAACACTTCAAAAGTGACGTTTCTGAAGAATTTTAACAGTTTTCTTGTATCTACGAACGCCAGAATGCATAAAATTGACCTAAACGTCTCCTTTTCCTATTCTGAGTCGATTCTGCATGCTTTAAGTGTGTTTGGTGGCTCAGAACCATCAAAAAACGTTGAAATATAGTTCAAATTCAATAAAAATCGACAAAAATACAGTTTCTAGCTAAAATTTGATGGTTTCGTTGCACTTTCCGAGCCCGTAGGGTATCTGAGTGGCTTAAAAGTACAAGAAAACACTTCAAAAGTGACGTTTCTGAAGAATTTTAACAGTTTTCTTGTATCTACGAACGCCAGAATGCATAAAATTGACCTAAACGTCTCCTTTTCCTATTCTGAGTCGATTCTGCATGCTTTAAGTGTGTTTGGTGGCTCAGAACCATCAAAAAACGTTGAAATATAGTTCAAATTCAATAAAAATCGACAAAAATACAGTTTCTAGCTAAAATTTGATGGTTTCGTTGCACTTTCCGAGCCCGTAGGGTATCTGAGTGGCTTAAAAGTACAAGAAAACACTTCAAAAGTGACGTTTCTGAAGAATTTTAACAGTTTTCTTGTATCTACGAACGCCAGAATGCATAAAATTGACCTAAACGTCTCCTTTTCCTATTCTGAGTCGATTCTGCATGCTTTAAGTGTGTTTGGTGGCTCAGAACCATCAAAAAACGTTGAAATATAGTTCAAATTCAATAAAAATCGACAAAAATACAGTTTCTAGCTAAAATTTGATGGTTTCGTTGCACTTTCCGAGCCCGTAGGGTATCTGAGTGGCTTAAAAGTACAAGAAAACACTTCAAAAGTGACGTTTCTGAAGAATTTTAACAGTTTTCTTGTATCTACGAACGCCAGAATGCATAAAATTGACCTAAACGTCTCCTCTTCCTATTCTGAGTCGATTCTGCATGCTTTAAGTGTGTTTGGTGGCTCAGAACCATAAAAAACGTTGAAATATAGTTCAAATTCAATAAAAATCGACAAAAATACAGTTTCTAGCTAAAATTTGATGGTTTCGTTGCACTTTCCGAGCCCGTAGGGTATCTGAGTGGCTTAAAAGTACAAGAAAACACTTCAAAAGTGACGTTTCTGAAGAATTTTAACAGTTTTCTTGTATCTACGAACGCCAGAATGCATAAAATTGACCTAAACGTCTCCTTTTCCTATTCTGAGTCGATTCTGCATGCTTTAAGTGTGTTTGGTGGCTCAGAACCATCAAAAAACGTTGAAATATAGTTCAAATTTAATAAAAATCGACAAAAATACAGTTTCTAGCTAAAATTTGATGGTTTCGTTGCACTTTCCGAGCCCGTAGGGTATCTGAGTGGCTTAAAAGTACAAGAAAACACTTCAAAAGTGACGTTTCTGAAGAATTTTAACAGTTTTCTTGTATCTACGAACGCCAGAATGCATAAAATTGACCTAAACGTCTCCTTTTCCTATTCTGAGTCGATTCTGCATGCTTTAAGTGTGTTTGGTGGCTCAGAACCATCAAAAAACGTTGAAATATAGTTCAAATTCAATAAAAATCGACAAAAATACAGTTTCTAGCTAAAATTTGATGGTTTCGTTGCACTTTCCGAGCCCGTAGGGTATCTGAGTGGCTTAAAAGTACAAGAAAACACTTCAAAAGTGACGTTTCTGAAGAATTTTAACAGTTTTCTTGTATCTACGAACGCCAGAATGCATAAAATTGACCTAAACGTCTCCTTTTCCTATTCTGAGTCGATTCTGCATGCTTTAAGTGTGTTTGGTGGCTCAGAACCATGAAAAAACGTTGAAATATAGTTCAAATTCAATAAAAATCGACAAAAATACAGTTTCTAGCTAAAATTTGATGGTTTCGTTGCACTTTCCGAGCCCGTAGGGTATCTGAGTGGCTTAAAAGTACAAGAAAACACTTCAAATGTGACGTTTCTGAAGAATTTTAACAGTTTTCTTGTATCTACGAACGCCAGAATGCATAAAATTGACCTAAACGTCTCCTTTTCCTATTCTGAGTCGATTCTGCATGCTTTAAGTGTGTTTGGTGGCTCAGAACCATCAAAAAACGTTGAAATATGGTTCAAATTCAATAAAAATCGACAAAAATACAGTTTCTAGCTAAAATTTAATGGTTTCGTTGCACTTTCCGAGCCCGTAGGGTATCTGAGTGGCTTAAAAGTACAAGAAAACACTTCAAAAGTGACGTTTCTGAAGAATTTTAACAGTTTTCTTGTATCTACGAACGCCAGAATGCATAAAATTGACCTAAACGTCTCCTTTTCCTATTCTGAGTCGATTCTGCATGCTTTAAGTGTGTTTGGTGGCTCAGAACCATCAAAAAACGTTGAAATATAGTTTCTAATTCAATAAAAATCGACAAAAATACAGTTTCTAGCTAAAATTTGATGGTTTCGTTGCACTTTCCGAGCCCGTAGGGTATCTGAGTGGCTTAAAAGTACAAGAAAACACTTCAAAAGTGACGTTTCTGAAGAATTTTAACAGTTTTCTTGTATCTACGAACGCCAGAATGCATAAAATTGACCTAAACGTCTCCTTTTCCTATTCTGAGTCGATTCTGCATGCTTTAAGTGTGTTTGGTGGCTCAGAACCATCAAAAAACGTTGATATATAGTTCAAATTCAATAAAAATCGACAAAAATATAGTTTCTAGCGAAAATTTGATGGTTTCGTTGCACTTTCCGAGCCCGTAGGGTATCTGAGTGGCTTAAAGGTACAAGAAAACACTTCAAAAGTGACGTTTCTGAAGAATTTTAACAGTTTTTTTGTATCTACGAACGCCAGAATGCATAAAATTGACCTAAACGTCTCCTTTTCCTATTCTGAGTCGATTCTGCATGCTTTAAGTGTGTTTGGTGGCTCAGAACCATCAAAAAACGTTGAAATATAGTTCAAATTCAATAAAAATCGACAAAAATACAGTTTCTAGCTAAAATTTGATGGTTTCGTTGCACTTTCCGAGCCCGTAGGGTATCTGAGTGGCTTAAAAGTACAAGAAAACACTTCAAAAGTGACGTTTCTGAAGAATTTTAACAGTTTTCTTGTATCTACGAACGCCAGAATGCATAAAATTGACCTAAACGGCTCCTTTTCCTATTCTGAGTCGATTCTGCATGCTTTAAGTGTGTTTGGTGGCTCAGAACCATCAAAAAACGTTGAAATATAGTTCAAATTCAATAAAAATCGACAAAAATACAGTTTCTAGCTAAAATTTGATGGTTTCGTTGCACTTTTCGAGCCCGTGGGGTATCTGAGTGGCTTAAAAGTACAAGAAAACACTTCAAAAGTGACGTTTCTGAAGAATTTTAACAGTTTTCTTGTATCTACGAACGCCAGAATGCATAAAATTGACCTAAACGTCTCCTTTTTCTATTCTGAGTCGATTCTGCATGCTTTAAGTGTGTTTGGTGGCTCAGAACCATCAAAAAACGTTGAAATATAGTTCAAATTCAATAAAAATCGACAAAAATACAGTTTCTAGCTAAAATTTGATGGTTTCGTTGCACTTTCCGAGCCCGTAGGGTATCTGAGTGGCTTAAAAGTACAAGAAAACACTTCAAAAGTGACGTTTCTGAAGAATTTTAACAGTTTTCTTGTATCTACGAACGCCAGAATGCATAAAATTGACCTAAACGTCTCCTTTTCCTATTCTGACTCGATTCTGCATGCTTTAAGTGTGTTTGGTGGCTCAGAACCATCAAAAAACGTTGAAATATAGTTCAAATTCAATAAAAATCGACAAAAATACAGTTTCTAGCTAAAATTTGATGGTTTCGTTGCACTTTCCGAGCCCGTAGGGTATCTGAGTGGCTTAAAAGTACAAGAAAACACTTCAAAAGTGACGTTTCTGAAGAATTTTAACAGTTTTCTTGTATCTACGAACGCCAGAATGCATAAAATTGACCTAAACGTCTCCTTTTCCTATTCTGAGTCGATTCTGCATGCTTTAAGTGTGTTTGGTGGCTCAGAACCATCAAAAAACGTTGAAATATAGCTCAAATTCAATAAAAATCGACAAAAATACAGTTTCCAGCTAAAATTTGATGGTTTCGTTGCACTTTCCGAGCCCGTAGGGTATCTGAGTGGCTTAAAAGTACAAGAAAACACTTCAAAAGTGACGTTTCTGAAGAATTTTAACAGTTTTCTTGTATCTACGAACGCCAGAATGCATAAAATTGACCTAAACGTCTCCTTTTCCTATTCTGAGTCGATTCTGCATGCTTTAAGTGTGTTTGGTGGCTCAGAACCATCAAAAAACGTTGAAATATAGTTCAAATTCAATAAAAATCGACAAAAATACAGTTTCTAGCTAAAATTTGATGGTTTCGTTGCACTTTCCGAGCCCGTAGGGTATCTGAGTGGCTTAAAAGTACAAGAAAACACTTCAAAAGTGACGTTTCTGAAGAATTTTAACAGTTTTCTTGTATCTACGAACGCCAGAATGCATAAAATTGACCTAAACGTCTTCTTTTCCTATTCTGAGTTGATTCTGCATGCTTTAAGTGTGTTTGGTGGCTCAGAACCATCAAAAAACGTTGAAATATAGTTCAAATTCAATAAAAATCGACAAAAATACAGTTTCTAGCTAAAATTTGATGGTTTCGTTGCACTTTCCGAGCCCGTAGGGTATCTGAGTGGCTTAAAAGTACAAGAAAACACTTCAAAAGTGACGTTTCTGAAGAATTTTAACAGTTTTCTTGTATCTACGAACGCCAGAATGCATAAAATTGACCTAAACGTCTCCTTTTCCTATTCTGAGTCGATTCTGCATGCTTTAAGTGTGTTTGGTGGCTCAGAACCATCAAAAAACGTTGAAATATAGTTCAAATTCAATAAAAATCGACAAAAATACAGTTTCTAGCTAAAATTTGATGGTTTCGTTGCACTTTCCGAGCCCGTAGGGTATCTGAGTGGCTTAAATGTACAAGAAAACACTTCAAAAGTGACGTTTCTGAAGAATTTTAACAGTTTTCTTGTATCTACGAACGCCAGAATGCATAAAATTGACCTAAACGTCTCCTTTTCCTATTCTGAGTCGATTCTGCATGCTTTAAGTGTGTTGGTGGCTCAGAACCATCAAAAAACGTTGAAATATAGTTCAAATTCAATAAAAATCGACAAAAATACAGTTTCTAGCTAAAATTTGATGGTTTCGTTGCACTTTCCGAGCCCGTAGGGTATCTGAGTGGCTTAAAAGTACAAGAAAACACTTCAAAAGTGACGTTTCTGAAGAATTTTAACAGTTTTCTTGTATCTACGAACGCCAGAATGCATAAAATTGACCTAAACGTCTCCTTTTCCTATTCTGAGTCGATTCTGCATGCTTTAAGTGTGTTTGGTGGCTCAGAACCATCAAAAAACGTTGAAATATAGTTCAAATTCAATAAAAATCGACAAAAATACAGTTTCTAGCTAAAATTTGATGGTTTCGTTGCACTTTCCGAGCCCGTAGGGTATCTGAGTGGCTTAAAAGTACAAGAAAACACTTCAAAAGTGACGTTTCTGAAGAATTTTAACAGTTTTCTTGTATCTACGAACGCCAGAATGCATAAAATTGACCTAAACGTCTCCTTTTCCTATTCTGAGTCGATTCTGCATGCTTTAAGTGTGTTTGGTGGCTCAGAACTATCAAAAAACTTTGAAATATAGTTCAAATTCAATAAAAATCGACAAAAATACAGTTTCTAGCTAAAATTTGATGGTTTCGTTGCACTTTCCGAGCCCGTGGGGTATCTGAGTGGCTTAAAAGTACAAGAAAACACTTCAAAAGTGACGTTTCTGAAGAATTTTAACAGTTTTCTTGTATCTACGAACGCCAGAATGCATAAAATTGACCTAAACGTCTCCTTTTCCTATTCTGAGTCGATTCTGCATGCTTTAAGTGTGTTTGGTGGCTCAGAACCATCAAAAAACGTTGAAATATAGTTCAAATTCAATAAAAATCGACAAAAATACAGTTTCTAGCTAAAATTTGATGGTTTCGTTGCACTTTCCGAGCCCGTAGGGTATCTGAGTGGCTTAAAAGTACAAGAAAACACTTCAAAAGTGACGTTTCTGAAGAATTTTAACAGTTTTCTTGTATCTACGAACGCCAGAATGCATAAAATTGACCTAAACGTCTCCTTTTCCTATTCTGAGTCGATTCTGCATGCTTTAAGTGTGTTTGGTGGCTCAGAACCATCAAAAAACTTTGAAATATAGTTCAAATTCAATAAAAATCGACAAAAATACAGTTTCTAGCAAAAATTTGATGGTTTCGTTGCACTTTCCGAGCCCGTAGGGTATCTGAGTGGCTTAAAAGTACAAGAAAACACTTCAAAAGTGACGTTTCTGAAGAATTTTAACAGTTTTCTTGTATCTACGAACGCCAGAATGCATAAAATTGACCTAAACGTCTCCTTTTCCTATTCTGAGTCGATTCTGCATGCTTCAAGTGTGTTTGGTGGCTCAGAACCATCAAAAAACGTTGAAATATAGTTCAAATTCAATAAAAATCGAGAAAAATACAGTTTCTAGCTAAAATTTGATGGTTTCGTTGCACTTTCCGAGCCCGTAGGGTATCTGAGTGGCTTAAAAGTACAAGAAAACACTTCAAAAGTGACGTTTCTGAAGAATTTTAACAGTTTTCTTGTATCTACGAACGCCAGAATGCATAAAATTGACCTAAACGTCTCCTTTTCCTATTCTGAGTCGATTCTGCATGCTTTAAGTGTGTTTGGTGGCTCAGAACCATCAAAAAACGTTGAAATATAGTTCAAATTCAATAAAAATCGACAAAAATACAGTTTCTAGCTAAAATTTGATGGTTTCGTTGCACTTTCCGAGCCCGTAGGGTATCTGAGTGGCTTAAAAGTACAAGAAAACACTTCAAAAGTGACGTTTCTGAAGAATTTTAACAGTTTTCTTGTATCTACGAACGCCAGAATGCATAAAATTGACCTAAACGTCTCCTTTTCCTATTCTGAGTCGATTCTGCATGCTTTAAGTGTGTTTGGTGGCTCAGAACCATCAAAAAACGTTGAAATATAGTTCAAATTCAATAAAAATCGACAAAAATACAGTTTCTAGCTAAAATTTGATGGTTTCGTTGCACTTTCCGAGCCCGTAGGATATCTGAGTGGCTTAAAAGTACAAGAAAACACTTCAAAAGTGACGTTTCTGAAGAATTTTAACAGTTTTCTTGTATCTACGAACGCCAGAATGCATAAAATTGACCTAAACGTCTCCTTTTCCTATTCTGAGTCGATTCTGCATGCTTTAAGTGTGTTTGGTGGCTCAGAACCATCAAAAAACGTTGAAATATAGTTCAAATTCAATAAAAATCGACAAAAATACAGTTTCTAGCTAAAATTTGATGGTTTCGTTGCACTTTCCGAGCCCGTAGGGTATCTGAGTGGCTTAAAAGTACAAGAAAACACTTCAAAAGTGACGTTTCTGAAGAATTTTAACAGTTTTCTTGTATCTACGAACCCCAGAATGCATAAAATTGACCTAAACGTCTCCTTTTCCTATTCTGAGTCGATTCTGCATGCTTTAAGTGTGTTTGGTGGCTCAGAACCATCAAAAAACGTTGAAATATAGTTCAAATTCAATAAAAATCGACAAAAATACAGTTTCTAGCTAAAATTTGATGGTTTCGTTGCACTTTCCGAGCCCGTAGGGTATCTGAGTGGCTTAAAATTACAAGAAAACACTTCAAAAGTGACGTTTCTGAAGAATTTTAACAGTTTTTTTGTATCTACGAACGCCAGAATGCATAAAATTGACCTAAACGTCTCCTTTTCCTATTCTGAGTCGATTCTGCATGCTTTAAGTGTGTTTGGTGGCTCAGAACCATCAAAAAACGTTGAAATATAGTTCAAATTCAATAAAAATCGACAAAAATACAGTTTCTAGCTAAAATTTGATGGTTTCGTTGCACTTTCCGAGCCCGTAGGGTATCTGAGTGGCTTAAAAGTACAAGAAAACACTTCAAAAGTGAGGTTTCTGAAGAATTTTAACAGTTTTCTTGTATCTACGAACGCCAGAATGCATAAAATTGACCTAAACGTCTCCTTTTCCTATTCTGAGTCGATTCTGCATGCTTTAAGTGTGTTTGGTGGCTCAGAACCATCAAAAAACGTTGAAATATAGTTCAAATTCAATAAAAATAGACAAAAATACAGTTTCTAGCTAAAATTTGATGGTTTCGTTGCACTTTCCGAGCCCGTAGGGTATCTGAGTGGCTTAAAAGTACAAGAAAACACTTCAAAAGTGACATTTCTGAAGAATTTTAACAGTTTTCTTGTATCTACGAACGCCAGAATGCATAAAATTGACCTAAACGTCTCCTTTTCCTATTCTGAGTCGATTCTGCATGCTTTAAGTGTGTTTGGTGGCTCAGAACCATCAAAAAACGTTGAAATATAGTTCAAATTCAATAAAAATCGACAAAAATACAGTTCCTAGCTAAAGTTTGATGGTTTCGTTGCACTTTCCGAGCCCGTAGGGTATCTGAGTGGCTTAAAAGTACAAGAAAACACATCAAAAGTGACGTTTCTGAAGAATTTTAACAGTTTTCTTGTATCTACGAACGCCAGAACGCATAAAATTGACCTAAACCTCTCCTTTTCCTATTCTGAGTCGATTCTGCATGCTTTAAGTGTGTTTGGTGGCTCAGAACCATCAAAAAACGTTGAAATATAGTTCAAATTCAATAAAAATCGACAAAAATACAGTTTCTAGCTAAAATTTGATGGTTTCGTTGCACTTTCCGAGCCCGTAGGGTATCTGAGTGGCTTAAAAGTACAAGAAAACACTTCAAAAGTGACGTTTCTGAAGAATTTTAACAGTTTTCTTGTATCTACGAACGCCAGAATGCATAAAATTGACCTAAACGTCTCCTTTTCCTATTCTGAGTCGATTCTGCATGCTTTAAGTGTGTTTGGTGGCTCAGAACCATCAAAAAACGTTGAAATATAGTTCAAATTCAATAAAAATCGACAAAAATACAGTTTCTAGCTAAAATTTGATGGTTTCGTTGCACTTTCCGAGCCCATAGGGTATCTGAGTGGCTTAAAAGTACAAGAAAACACTTCAAAAGTGACGTTTCTGAAGAATTTTAACAGTTTTCTTGTATCTACGAACGCCAGAATGCATAAAATTGACCTAAACGTCTCCTTTTCCTATTCTGAGTCGATTCTGCATGCTTTCAGTGTGTTTGGTGGCTCAGAACCATCAAAAAACGTTGAAATATAGTTCAAATTCAATAAAAATCGACAAAAATACAGTGTCTAGCTAAAATTTGATGGTTTCGTTGCACTTTCCGAGCCCGTAGGGTATCTGAGTGGCTTAAAAGTACAAGAAAACACTTCAAAAGTGACGTTTCTGAAGAATTTTAACAGTTTTCTTGTATCTACGAGCGCCAGAATGCATAAAATTGACCTAAACGTCTCCTTTTCCTATTCTGAGTCGATTCTGCATGCTTTAAGTGTGTTTGGTGGCTCAGAACCATCAAAAAACGTTGAAATATAGTTTAAATTCAATAAAAATCGACAAAAATACAGTTTCTAGCTAAAATTTGATTATTTCGTTGCACTTTCCGAGCCCGTAGGGTATCTGAGTGGCTTAAAAGTACAAGAAAACACTTCAAAAGTGAGGTTTCTGAAGAATTTTAACAGTTTTCTTGTATCTACGAACGCCAGAATGCATAAAATTGACCTAAACGTCTCCTTTTCCTATTCTGAGTCGATTCTGCATGCTTTAAGTGTGTTTGGTGGCTCAGAACCATCAAAAAACGTTGAAATATAGTTCAAATTCAATAAAAATAGACAAAAATACAGTTTCTAGCTAAAATTTGATGGTTTCGTTGCACTTTCCGAGCCCGTAGGGTATCTGAGTGGCTTAAAAGTACAAGAAAACACTTCAAAAGTGACATTTCTGAAGAATTTTAACAGTTTTCTTGTATCTACGAACGCCAGAATGCATAAAATTGACCTAAACGTCTCCTTTTCCTATTCTGAGTCGATTCTGCATGCTTTAAGTGTGTTTGGTGGCTCAGAACCATCAAAAAACGTTGAAATATAGTTCAAATTCAATAAAAATCGACAAAAATACAGTTCCTAGCTAAAATTTGATGGTTTCGTTGCACTTTCCGAGCCCGTAGGGTATCTGAGTGGCTTAAAAGTACAAGAAAACACTTCAAAAGTGACGTTTCTGAAGAATTTTAACAGTTTTCTTGTATCTACGAACGCCAGAATGCATAAAATTGACCTAAACCTCTCCTTTTCCTATTCTGAGTCGATTCTGCATGCTTTAAGTGTGTTTGGTGGCTCAGGACCATCAAAAAACTTTGAAATATAGTTCAAATTCAATAAAAATCGACAAAAATACAGTTTCTAGCTAAAATTTGATGGTTTCGTTGCACTTTCCGAGCCCGTAGGGTATCTGAGTGGCTTAAAAGTACAAGAAAACACTTCAAAAGTGACGTTTCTGAAGAATTTTAACAGTTTTCTTGTATCTACGAACGCCAGAATGCATAAAATTGACCTAAACGTCTCCTTTTCCTATTCTGAGTCGATTCTGCATGCTTTAAGTGTGTTTGGTGGCTCAGAACCATCAAAAAACGTTGAAATATAGTTCAAATTCAATAAAAATCGACAAAAATACAGTTTCTAGCTAAAATTTGATGGTTTCGTTGCACTTTCCGAGCCCGTTGGGTATCTGAGTGGCTTAAAAGTACAAGAAAACACTTCAAAAGTGACGTTTCTGAAGAATTTTAACAGTTTTCTTGTATCTACGAACGCCAGAATGCATAAAATTGACCTAAACGTCTCCTTTTCCTATTCTGAGTCGATTCTGCATGCTTTAAGTGTGTTTGGTGGCTCAGAACCATCAAAAAACGTTGAAATATAGTTCAAATTCAATAAAAATCGACAAAAATACAGTTTCTAGCTAAAATTTGATGGTTTCGTTGCACTTTCCGAGCCCGTAGGGTATCTGAGTGGCTTAAAAGTACAAGAAAACACTTCAAAAGTGACGTTTCTGAAGAATTTTAACAGTTTTCTTGTATCTACGAACGCCAGAATGCATAAAATTGACCTAAACGACTCCTTTTCCTATTCTGAGTCGATTCTGCATGCTTTAAGTGTGTTTGGTGGCTCAGAACCATCAAAAAACGTTGAAATATAGTTCAAATTCAATAAAAATCGACAAAAATACAGTTTCTAGCTAAAATTTGATGGTTTCGTTGCACTTTCCGAGCCCGTTGGGTATCTGAGTGGCTTAAAAGTACAAGAAAACACTTCAAAAGTGACGTTTCTGAAGAATTTTAACAGTTTTCTTGTATCTACGAACGCCAGAATGCATAAAATTGACCTAAACGTCTCCTTTTCCTATTCTGAGTCGATTCTGCATGCTTTAAGTGTGTTTGGTGGCTCAGAACCATCAAAAAACGTTGAAATATAGTTCAAATTCAATAAAAATCGACAAAAATACAGTTCCTAGCTAAAATTTGATGGTTTCGTTGCACTTTCCGAGCCCGTAGGGTATCTGAGTGGCTTAAAAGTACAAGAAAACACTTCAAAAGTGACGTTTCTGAAGAATTTTAACAGTTTTCTTGTATCTACGAACGCCAGAATGCATAAAATTGACCTAAACCTCTCCTTTTCCTATTCTGAGTCGATTCTGCATGCTTTAAGTGTGTTTGGTGGTTCAGGACCATCAAAAAACTTTGAAATATAGTTCAAATTCAATAAAAATCGACAAAAATACAGTTTCTAGCTAAAATTTGATGGTTTCGTTGCACTTTCCGAGCCCGTAGGGTATCTGAGTGGCTTAAAAGTACAAGAAAACACTTCAAAAGTGACGTTTCTGAAGAATTTTAACAGTTTTCTTGTATCTACGAACGCCAGAATGCATAAAATTGACCTAAACTTCTCCTTTTCCTATTCTGAGTCGATTCTGCATGCTTTAAGTGTGTTTGGTGGCTCAGAACCATCAAAAAACGTTGAAATATAGTTCAAATTCAATAAAAATCGACAAAAATACAGTTTCTAGCTAAAATTTGATGGTTTCGTTGCACTTTCCGAGCCCGTTGGGTATCTGAGTGGCTTAAAAGTACAAGAAAACACTTCAAAAGTGACGTTCAAAATTGACCTAAACGTCTCCTTTTCCTATTCTGAGTCGAATCTGCATGTTTTAAGTGTGTTTGGTGGCTCAGAACCATCAAAAAACGTTGAAATATAGTTCAAATTCAATAAAAATCGACAAAAATACAATTTCTAGCTAAAATTTGATGGTTTCGTTGCACTTTCCGAGCCCGTAGGGTATCTGAGTGGCTTAAAAGTACAAGAAAACACTTCAAAAGTGACGTTTCTGAAGAATTTTAACAGTTTTCTTGTATCTACGAACGCCAGAATGCATAAAATTGACCTAAACGTCTCCTTTTCCTATTCTGAGTCGATTCTGCATGCTTTAAGTGTGTTTGGTGACTCAGAACCATCAAAAAACGTTGAAATATAGTTCAAATTCAATAAAAATCGACAAAAATACAGTTTCTAGCTAAAATTTGATGGTTTCGTTGCACTTTCCGAGCCCGTAGGGTATCTGAGTGGCTTAAAAGTACAAGAAAACACTTCAAAAGTGACGTTTCTGAAGAATTTTAACAGTTTCCTTGTATCTACGAACGCCAGAATGCATAAAATTGACCTAAACGTCTCCTTTTCCTATTCTGAGTCGATTCTGCATGCTTTAAGTGTGTTTGGTGGCTCAGAACCATCAAAAAACGTTGAAATATAGTTCAAATTCAATAAAAATCGACAAAAATACAGTTTCTAGCTAAAATTTGATGGTTTCGTTGCACTTTTCGAGCCCGTAGGGTATCTGAGTGGCTTAAAAGTACAAGAAAACACTTCAAAAGTGACGTTTCTGAAGAATTTTAACAGTTTTCTTGTATCTACGAACGCCAGAATGCATAAAATTGACCTAAACATCTCCTTTTCCTATTCTGAGTCGATTCTGCATGCTTTAAGTGTGTTTGGTGGCTCAGAACCATCAAAAAACGTTGAAATATAGTTCAAATTCAATAAAAATCGACAAAAATACAGTTTCTAGCTAAAATTTGATGGTTTCGTTGCACTTTCCGAGCCCGTAGGGTATCTGAGTGGCTTAAAAGTACAAGAAAACACTTCAAAAGTGACGTTTCTGAAGAATTTTAACAGTTTTCTTGTATCTACGAACGCCAGAATGCATAAAATTGACCTAAACGTCTCCTTTTCCTATTCTGAGTCGATTCTGCATGCTTTAAGTGTGTTTGGTGGCTCAGAACCATCAAAAAACGTTGAAATATAGTTCAAATTCAATAAAAATCGACAAAAATACAGTTTCTAGCTAAAATTTGATGGTTTCGTTGCACTTTCCGAGCCCGTAGGGTATCTGAGTGGCTTAAAAGTACAAGAAAACACTTCAAAAGTGACGTTCCTGAAGAATTTTAACAGTTTTCTTGTATCTACGAACGCCAGAATGCATAAAATTGACCTAAACGTCTCCTTTTCCTATTCTGAGTCGATTCTGCATGCTTTAAGTGTGTTTGGTGGCTCAGAACCATCAAAAAACGTTGAAATATAGTTCAAATTCAATAAAAATCGACAAAAATACAGTTTCTAGCTAAAATTTGATGGTTTCGTTGCACTTTCCGAGCCCGTAGGGTATCTGAGTGGCTTAAAAGTACAAGAAAACACTGCAAAAGTGACGTTTCTGAAGAATTTTAACAGTTTTCTTGTATCTACGAACGCCAGAATGCATAAAATTGACCTAAACGTCTCCTTTTCCTATTCTGAGTCGATTCTGCATGCTTTAAGTGTGTTTGGTGGCTCAGAACCATCAAAAAACGTTGAAATATAGTTCAAATTCAATAAAAATCGTCAAAAATACAGTTTCTAGCTAAAATTTGATGGTTTCGTTGCACTTTCCGAGCCCGTAGGGTATCTGAGTGGCTTAAAAGTACAAGAAAACACTTCAAAAGTGACGTTTCTGAAGAATTTTAACAGTTTTCTTGTATCTACGAACGCCAGAATGCATAAAATTGACCTAAACGTCTCCTTTTCCTATTCTGAGTCGAATCTGCATGTTTTAAGTGTGTTTGGTGGCTCAGAACCATCAAAAAACGTTGAAATATAGTTCAAATTCAATAAAAATCGACAAAAATACAGTTTCTAGCTAAAATTTGATGGTTTCGTTGCACTTTCCGAGCCCGTAGGGTATCTGAGTGGCTTAAAAGTACAAGAAAACACTTCAAAAGTGACGTTTCTGAAGAATTTTAACAGTTTTCTTGTATCTACGAACGCCAGAATGCATAAAATTGACCTAAACGTCTCCTTTTCCTACTCTGAGTCGATTCTGCATGCTTTAAGTGTGTTTGGTGGCTCAGAACCATCAAAAAACGTTGAAATATAGTTCAAATTCAATAAAAATCGACAAAAATACAGTTTCTAGCTAAAATTTGATGGTTTCGTTGCACTTTCCGAGCCCGTAGGGTATCTGATTGGCTTAAAAGTACAAGAAAACACTTCAAAAGTGACGTTTCTGAAGAATTTTAACAGTTTTCTTGTATCTACGAACGCCAGAATGCATAAAATTGACCTAAACGTCTCCTTTTCCTATTCTGAGTCGATTCTGCATGCTTTAAGTGTGTTTGGTGGCTCAGAACCATCAAAAAACGTTGAAATATAGTTCAAATTCAATAAAAATCGACAAAAATACAGTTTCTAGCTAAAATTTGATGGTTTCGTTGCACTTTCCGAGCCCGTAGGGTATCTGATTGGCTTAAAAGTACAAGAAAACACTTCAAAAGTGACGTTTCTGAAGAATTTTAACAGTTTTCTTGTATCTACGAACGCCAGAATGCATAAAATTGACCTAAACGTCTCCTTTTCCTATTCTGAGTCGATTCTGCATGCTTTAAGTGTGTTTGGTGGCTCAGAACCATCAAAAAACGTTGAAATATAGTTCAAATTCAATAAAAATCGACAAAATTACAGTTTCTAGCTAAAATTTGATGGTTTCGTTGCACTTTCCGAGCCCGTAGGGTATCTGAGTGGCTTAAAAGTACAAGAAAACACTTCAAAAGTGACGTTTCTGAAGAATTTTAACAGTTTTCTTGTATCTACGAACGCCAGAATGCATAAAATTGACCTAAACGTCTCCTTTTCCTATTCTGAGTCGATTCTGCATGCTTTAAGTGTGTTTGGTGGCTCAGAACCATCAAAAAACGTTGAAATATAGTTCAAATTCAATAAAAATCGACAAAAATACAGTTTCTAGCTAAAATTTGATGGTTTCGTTGCACTTTCCGAGCCCGTAGGGTATCTGACTGGCTTAAAAGTACAAGAAAACACTTCAAAAGTGACGATTCTGAAGAATTTTAACAGTTTTCTTGTATCTACGAACGCCAGAATGCATAAAATTGACCTAAACGTCTCCTTTTCTTATTCTGAGTCGATTCTGCATGCTTTAAGTGTGTTTGGTGGCTCAGAACCATCAAAAAACGTTGAAATATAGTTCAAATTCAATAAAAATCGACAAAAATACTGTTTCTAGCTAAAATTTGATGGTTTCGTTGCACTTTCCGAGCCCGTAGGGTATCTGAGTGGCTTAAAAGTACAAGAAAACACTTCAAAAGTGACGTTTCTGAAGAATTTTAACAGTTTTCTTGTATCTACGAACGCCAGAATGCATAAAGTTGACCTAAACGTCTCCTTTTCCTATTCTGAGTCGATTCTGCATGCTTTAAGTGTGTTTGGTGGCTCAGAACCATCAAAAAACGTTGAAATATAGTTCAAATTCAATAAAAATCGACAAAAATACAGTTTCTAGCTAAAATTTGATGGTTTCGTTGCACTTTCCGAGCCCGTAGGGTATCTGAGTGGCTTAAAAGTACAAGAAAACACTTCAAAAGTGACGTTTCTGAAGAATTTTAACAGTTTTCTTGTATCTACGAACGCCAGAATGCATAAAATTGACCTAAACGTCTCCTTTTCCTATTCTGAGTCGATTCTGCATGCTTTAAGTGTGTTTGGTGGCTCAGAACCATCAAAAAACGTTGAAATATAGTTCAAATTCAATAAAAATCGACAAAAATACAGTTTCTAGCTAAAATTTGATGGTTTCGTTGCACTTTCCGAGCCCGTAGGGTATCTGAGTGGCTTAAAAGTACAAGAAAACACTTCAAAAGTGACGTTTCTGAAGAATTTTAACAGTTTTCTTGTATCTACGAACGCCAGAATGCATAAAATTGACCTAAACGTCTCCTTTTCCTATTCTGAGTCGATTCTGCATGCTTTAAGTGTGTTTGGTGGCTCAGAACCATCAAAAAACGTTGAAATATAGTTCAAATTCAATAAAAATCGACAAAAATACAGTTTCTAGCTAAAATTTGATGGTTTCGTTGCACTTTCCGAGCCCGTAGGGTATCTGATTGGCTTAAAAGTACAAGAAAACACTTCAAAAGTGACGTTTCTGAAGAATTTTAACAGTTTTCTTGTATCTACGAACGCCAGAATGCATAAAATTGACCTAAACGTCTCCTTTTCCTATTCTGAGTCGATTCTGCATGCTTTAAGTGTGTTTGGTGGCTCAGAACCATCAAAAAACGTTGAAATATAGTTCAAATTCAATAAAAATCGACAAAAATACAGTTTCTAGCTAAAAGTTGATGGTTTCGTTGCACTTTCCGAGCCCGTAGGGTATCTGAGTGGCTTAAAAGTACAAGAAAACACTTCAAAAGTGACGTTGCTGAAGAATTTTAACAGTTTTCTTGTATCTACGAACGCCAGAATGCATAAAATTGACCTAAACGTCTCCTTTTCCTATTCTGAGTCGATTCTGCATGCTTTAAGTGTGTTTGGTGGCTCAGAACCATCAAAAAACGTTGAAATATAGTTCAAATTCAATAAAAATCGACAAAAATACAGTTTCTAGCTAAAATTTGATGGTTTCGTTGCACTTTCCGAGCCCGTAGGGTATCTGAGTGGCTTAAAAGTACAAGAAAACACTTCAAAAGTGACGTTTCTGAAGAATTTTAACAGTTTTCTTGTATCTACGAACGCCAGAATGCATAAAATTGACCTAAACGTCTCCTTTTCCTATTCTGAGTCGATTCTGCATGCTTTAAGTGTGTTTGGTGGCTCAGAACCATCAAAAAACGTTGAAATATAGTTTAAATTCAATAAAAATCGACAAAAATACAGTTTCTAGCTAAAATTTGATGGTTTCGTTGCACTTTCCGAGCCCGTAGGGTATCTGAGTGGCTTAAAAGTACAAGAAAACACTTCAAAAGTGACATTTCTGAAGAATTTTAACAGTTTTCTTGTATCTACGAACGCCAGAATGCATAAAATTGACCTAAACGTCTCCTTTTCCTATTCTGAGTCGATTCTGCATGCTTTAAGTGTGTTTGGTGGCTCAGAACCATCAAAAAACGTTGAAATATAGTTCAAATTCAATAAAAATCGACAAAAATACAGTTTCTAGCTAAAATTTGATGGTTTCGTTGCACTTTCCGAGCCCGTAGGGTATCTGAGTGGCTTAAAAGTACAAGAAAACACTTCAAAAGTGACGTTTCTGAAGAATTTTAACAGTTTTCTTGTATCTACGAACGCCAGAATGCATAAAATTGACCTAAACTTCTCCTTTTCCTATTCTGAGTCGTTTCTGCATGCTTTAAGTGTGTTTGGTGGCTCAGAACCATCAAAAAACGTTGAAATATAGTTCAAATTCAATAAAAATCGACAAAAATACAGTTTCTAGCTAAAATTTGATGGTTTCGTTGCACTTTCCGAGCCCGTAGGGTATCTGAGTGGCTTAAAAGTACAAGAAAACACTTCAAAAGTGACGTTTCTGAAGAATTTTAACAGTTTTCTTGTATCTACGAACGCCAGAATGCATAAAATTGACCTAAACGTCTCCTTTTCCTATTCTGAGTCGATTCTGCATGCTTTAAGTGTGTTTGGTGGCTCAGAACCATCAAAAAACGTTGAAATATAGTTCAAATTCAATAAAAATCGACAAAAATACAGTTTCTAGCTAAAATTTGATGGTTTCGTTGCACTTTCCGAGCCCGTAGGGTATCTGAGTGGCTTAAAAGTACAAGAAAACACTTCAAAAGTGACGTTTCTGAAGAATTTTAACAGTTTTCTTGTATCTACGAACGCCAGAATGCATAAAATTGACCTAAACGTCTCCTTTTCCTATTCTGAGTCGATTCTGCATGCTTTAAGTGTGTTTGGTGGCTCAGAACCATCAAAAAACGTTGAAATATTGTTCAAATTCAATAAAAATCGACAAAAATACAGTTTCTAGCTAAAATTTGATGGATTCGTTGCACTTTCCGAGCCCGTAGGGTATCTGAGTGGCTTAAAAGTACAAGAAAACACTTCAAAAGTGACGTTTCTGAAGAATTTTAACAGTTTTCTTGTATCTACGAACGCCAGAATGCATAAAATTGACCTAAACGTCTCCTTTTCCTATTCTGAGTCGATTCTGCATGCTCTAAGTGTGTTTGGTGGCTCAGAACCATCAAAAAACGTTGAAATATAGTTCAAATTCAATAAAAATCGACAAAAATACAGTTTCTAGCTAAAATTTGATGGTTTCGTTGCACTTTCCGAGCCCGTTGGGTGTCTGAGTGGCTTAAAAGTACAAGAAAACACTTCAAAAGTGACGTTTCTGAAGAATTTTAACAGTTTTCTTGTATCTACGAACGCCAGAATGCATAAAATTGACCTAAACGTCTCCTTTTCCTATTCTGAGTCGTTTCTGCATGCTTTAAGTGTGTTTGGTGGCTCAGAACCATCAAAAAACGTTGAAATATAGTTCAAATTCAATAAAAATCGACAAAAATACAGTTTCTAGCTAAAATTTGATGGTTTCGTTGCACTTTCCGAGCCCGTAGGGTATCTGAGTGGCTTAAAAGTACAAGAAAACACTTCAAAAGTGACGTTTCTGAAGAATTTTAACAGTTTTCTTGTATCTACGAACGCCAGAATGCATAAAATTGACCTAAACGTCTCCTTTTCCTATTCTGAGTCGATTCTGCATGCTTTAAGTGTGTTTGGTGGCTCAGAACCATCAAAAAACGTTGAAATATAGTTCAAATTCAATAAAAATCGACAAAAATACAGTTTCTAGCTAAAATTTGATGGTTTCGTTGCACTTTCCGAGCCCGTAGGGTATCTGAGTGGCTTAAAAGTACAAGAAAACACTTCAAAAGTGACGTTTCTGAAGAATTTTAACAGTTTTCTTGTATCTACGAACGCCAGAATGCATAAAATTGACCTAAACGTCTCCTTTTCCTATTCTGAGTCGATTCTGCATGCTTTAAGTGTGTTTGGTGGCTCAGAACCATCAAAAAACGTTGAAATATTGTTCAAATTCAATAAAAATCGACAAAAATACAGTTTCTAGCTAAAATTTGATGGATTCGTTGCACTTTCCGAGCCCGTAGGGTATCTGAGTGGCTTAAAAGTACAAGAAAACACTTCAAAAGTGACGTTTCTGAAGAATTTTAACAGTTTTCTTGTATCTACGAACGACAGAATGCATAAAATTGACCTAAACGTCTCCTTTTCCTATTCTGAGTCGATTCTGCATGCTTTAAGTGTGTTTGGTGGCTCAGAACCATCAAAAAACGTTGAAATATAGCTCAAATTCAATAAAAATCGACAAAAATACAGTTTCTAGCTAAAATTTGATGGTTTCGTTGCACTTTCCGAGCCCGTAGGGTATCTGAGTGGCTTAAAAGTACAAGAAAACACTTCAAAAGTGACGTTTCTGAAGAATTTTAACAGTTTTCTTGTATCTACGAACGCCAGAATGCATAAAATTGACCTAAACGTCTCCTTTTCCTATTCTGAGTCGATTCTGCATGCTCTAAGTGTGTTTGGTGGCTCAGAACCATCAAAAAACGTTGAAATATAGTTCAAATTCAATAAAAATCGACAAAAATACAGTTTCTAGCTAAAATTTGATGGTTTCGTTGCACTTTCCGAGCCCGTTGGGTATCTGAGTGGCTTAAAAGTACAAGAAAACACTTCAAAAGTGACGTTTCTGAAGAATTTTAACAGTTTTCTTGTATCTACGAACGCCAGAATGCATAAAATTGACCTAAACGTCTCCTTTTCCTATTCTGAGTCGATTCTGCATGCTTTAAGTGTGTTTGGTGGCTCAGAACCATCAAAAAACGTTGAAATATAGTTCAAATTCAATAAAAATCGACAAAAATACAGTTTCTAGCTAAAATTTGATGGTTTCGTTGCACTTTCCGAGCCCGTAGGGTATCTGAGTGGCTTAAAAGTACAAGAAAACACTTCAAAAGTGACGTTTCTGAAGAATTTTAACAGTTTTCTTGTATCTACGAACGCCAGAATGCATAAAATTGACCTAAACGTCTCCTTTTCCTATTCTGAGTCGATTCTGCATGCTTTAAGTGTGTTTGGTGGCTCAGAACCATCAAAAAACGTTGAAATATTGTTCAAATTCACTAAAAATCGACAAAAATACAGTTTCTAGCTAAAATTTGATGGTTTCGTTGCACTTTCCGAGCCCGTTGGGTATCTGAGTGGCTTAAAAGTACAAGAAAACACTTCAAAAGTGACGTTTCTGAAGAATTTTAACAGTTTTCTTGTATCTACGAACGCCAGAATGCATAAAATTGACCTAAACGTCTCCTTTTCCTATTCTGATTCGATTCTGCATGCTTTAAGTGTGTTTGGTGGCTCAGAACCATCAAAAAACGTTGAAATATAGTTCAAATTCAATAAAAATCGACAAAAATACAGTTTCTAGCTAAAATTTGATGGTTTCGTTGTACTTTCCGAGCCCGTAGGGTATCTGAGTGGCTTAAAAGTACAAGAAAACACTTCAAAAGTGACGTTTCTGAAGAATTTTAACAGTTTTCTTGTATCTACGAACGCCAGAATGCATAAAATTGACCTAAACGTCTCCTTTTCCTATTCTGAGTCGATTCTGCATGCTTTAAGTGTGTTTGGTGGCTCAGAACCATCAAAAAACGTTGAAATATAGTTCAAATTCAATAAAAATCGACAAAAATACAGTTTCTAGCTAAAATTTGATGGTTTCGTTGCACTTTCCGAGCCCGTAGGGTATCTGAGTGGCTTAAAAGTACAAGAAAACACTTCAAAAGTGACGTTCCTGAAGAATTTTAACAGTTTTCTTGTATCTACGAACGCCAGAATGCATAAAATTGACCTAAACGTCTCCTTTTCCTATTCTGAGTCGATTCTGCATGCTTTAAGTGTGTTTGGTGGCTCAGAACCATCAAAAAACGTTGAAATATAGTTCAAATTCAATAAAAATCGACAAAAATACAGTTTCTAGCTAAAATTTGATGGTTTCGTTGCACTTTCCGAGCCCGTAGGGTATCTGAGTGGCTTAAAAGTACAAGAAAACACTTCAAAAGTGACGTTTCTGAAGAATTTTAACAGTTTTCTTGTATCTACGAACGCCAGAATGCATAAAATTGACCTAAACGTCTCCTTTTCCTATTCTGAGTCGATTCTGCATGCTTTAAGTGAGTTTGGTGGCTCAGAACCATCAAAAAACGTTGAAATATAGTTCAAATTCAATAAAAATCGCCAAAAATACAGTTTCTAGCTAAAATTTGATGGTTTCGTTGCACTTTCCGAGCCCGTAGGGTATCTGAGTGGCTTAAAAGTACAAGAAAACACTTCAAAAGTGACGTTCAAAATTGACCTAAACGTCTCCTTTTCCTATTCTGAGTCGAATCTGCATGTTTTAAGTGTGTTTGGTGGCTCAGAACCATCAAAAAACGTTGAAATATAGTTCAAATTCAATAAAAATCGACAAAAATACAATTTCTAGCTAAAATTTGATGGTTTCGTTGCACTTTCCGAGCCCGTAGGGTATCTGAGTGGCTTAAAAGTACAAGAAAACACTTCAAAAGTGACGTTTCTGAAGAATTTTAACAGTTTTCTTGTATCTACGAACGCCAGAATGCATAAAATTGACCTAAACGTCTCCTTTTCCTATTCTGAGTCGATTCTGCATGCTTTAAGTGTGTTTGGTGGCTCAGAACCATCAAAAAACGTTGAAATATAGTTCAAATTCAATAAAAATCGACAAAAATACAGTTTCTAGCTAAAATTTGATGGTTTCGTTGCACTTTCCGAGCCCGTAGGGTATCTGAGTGGCTTAAAAGTACAAGAAAACACTTCAAAAGTGACGTTTCTGAAGAATTTTAACAGTTTCCTTGTATCTACGAACGCCAGAATGCATAAAATTGACCTAAACGTCTCCTTTTCCTATTCTGAGTCGATTCTGCATGCTTTAAGTGTGTTTGGTGGCTCAGAACCATCAAAAAACGTTGAAATATAGTTCAAATTCAATAAAAATCGACAAAAATACAGTTTCTAGCTAAAATTTGATGGTTTCGTTGCACTTTTCGAGCCCGTAGGGTATCTGAGTGGCTTAAAAGTACAAGAAAACACTTCAAAAGTGACGTTTCTGAAGAATTTTAACAGTTTTCTTGTATCTACGAACGCCAGAATGCATAAAATTGACCTAAACGTCTCCTTTTCCTATTCTGAGTCGATTCTGCATGCTTTAAGTGTGTTTGGTGGCTCAGAACCATCAAAAAACGTTGAAATATAGTTCAAATTCAATAAAAATCGACAAAAATACAGTTTCTAGCTAAAATTTGATGGTTTCGTTGCACTTTCCGAGCCCGTAGGGTATCTGAGTGGCTTAAAAGTACAAGAAAACACTTCAAAAGTGACGTTCCTGAAGAATTTTAACAGTTTTCTTGTATCTACGAACGCCAGAATGCATAAAATTGACCTAAACGTCTCCTTTTCCTATTCTGAGTCGATTCTGCATGCTTTAAGTGTGTTTGGTGGCTCAGAACCATCAAAAAACGTTGAAATATAGTTCAAATTCAATAAAAATCGACAAAAATACAGTTTCTAGCTAAAATTTGATGGTTTCGTTGCACTTTCCGAGCCCGTAGGGTATCTGAGTGGCTTAAAAGTACAAGAAAACACTTCAAAAGTGACGTTTCTGAAGAATTTTACCAGTTTTCTCGTATCTACGAACGCCAGAATGCATAAAATTGACCTAAACGTCTCCTTTTCCTATTCTGAGTCGATTCTGCATGCTTTAAGTGTGTTTGGTGGCTCAGAACCATCAAAAAACGTTGAAATATAGTTCAAATTCAATAAAAATCGACAAAAATACAGTTTCTAGCTAAAATTTGATGGTTTCGTTGCACTTTCCGAGCCCGTAGGGTTTCTGAGTGGCTTAAAAGTACAAGAAAACACTTCAAAAGTGACGTTTCTGATGAATTTTAACAGTTTTCTTGTATCTACGAACGCCAGAATGCAAAAAATTGACCTAAACGTCTCCTTTTCCTATTCTGAGTCGATTCTGCAAGCTTTAAGTGTGTTTGGTGGCTCAGAACCATCAAAAAACGTTGAAATATAGTTCAAATTCAATAAAAATCGACAAAAATACAGTTTCTAGCTAAAATTTGATGGTTTCGTTGCACTTTCCGAGCCCGTAGGGTATCTGAGTGGCTTAAAAGTACAAGAAAACACTTCAAAAGTGACGTTTCTGAAGAATTTTAACAGTTTTCTTGTATCTACGAACGCCAGAATGCATAAAATTGACCTAAACGTCTCCTTTTCCTATTCTGAGTCGATTCTGCATGCTTTAAGTGTGTTTGGTGGCTCAGAACCATCAAAAAACGTTGAAATATAGTTCAAATTCAATAAAAATCGACAAAAATACAGTTTCTAGCTAAAATTTGATGGTTTCGTTGCACTTTCCGAGCCCGTAGGGTATCTGAGTGGCTTAAAAGTACAAGAAAACACTTCAAAAGTGACGTTTCTGAAGAATTTTAAAAGTTTTCTTGTATCTACGAACGCCAGAATGCATAAAATTGACCTAAACGTCTCCTTTTCCTATTCTGAGTCGATTCTGCATGCTTTAAGTGTGTTTGGTGGCTCAGAACCATCAAAAAACGTTGAAATATAGTTCAAATTCAATAAAAATCGACAAAAATACAGTTTCTAGCTAAAATTTGATGGTTTCGTTGCACTTTCCGAGCCCGTAGGGTATCTGAGTGGCTTAAAAGTACAAGAAAACACTTCAAAAGTGACGTTTCTGAAGAATTTTAACAGTTTTCTTGTATCTACGAACGCCAGAATGCATAAAATTGACCTAAACGTCTCCTTTTCCTATTCTGAGTCGATTCTGCATGCCTTAAGTGTGTTTGGTGGCTCAGAACCATCAAAAAACGTTGAAATATTGTTCAAATTCAATAAAAATCGACAAAAATACAGTTTCTAGCTAAAATTTGATGGATTCGTTGCACTTTCCGAGCCCGTAGGGTATCTGAGTGGCTTAAAAGTACAAGAAAACACTTCAAAAGTGACGTTTCTGAAGAATTTTAACAGTTTTCTTGTATCTACGAACGATAGAATGCATAAAATTGACCTAAACGTCTCCTTTTCCTATTCTGAGTCGATTCTGCATGCTTTAAGTGTGTTTGGTGGCTCAGAACCATCAAAAAACGTTGAAATATAGTTCAAATTCAATAAAAATCGACAAAAATACAGTTTCTAGCTAAAATTTGATGGTTTCGTTGCACTTTCCGAGCCCGTAGGGTATCTGAGTGGCTTAAAAGTACAAGAAAACACTTCAAAAGTGACGTTTCTGAAGAATTTTAACAGTTTTCTTGTATCTACGAACGCCAGAATGCATAAAATTGACCTAAACGTCTCCTTTTCCTATTCTGAGTCGATTCTGCATGCTTTAAGTGTGTTTGGTGGCTCAGAACCATCAAAAAACGTTGAAATATAGTTCAAATTCAATAAAAATCGACAAAAATACAGTTTCTAGCTAAAATTTGATGGTTTCGTTGCACTTTCCGAGCCCGTTAGGTATCTGAGTGGCTTAAAAGTACAAGAAAACACTTCAAAAGTGACGTTTCTGAAGAATTTTTACAGTTTTCTTGTATCTACGAACGCCAGAATGCATAAAATTGACCTAAACGTCTCCTTTTCCTATTCTGAGTCGATTCTGCATGCTTTAAGTGTGTTTGGTGGCTCAGAACCATCAAAAAACGTTGAAATATAGTTCAAATTCAATAAAAATCGACAAAAATACAGTTTCTAGCTAAAATTTGATGGTTTCGTTGCACTTTCCGAGCCCGTAGGGTATCTGAGTGGCTTAAAAGTACAAGAAAACACTTCAAAAGTGACGTTTCTGAAGAATTTTAACAGTTTTCTTGTATCTACGAACGCCAGAATGCATAAAATTGACCTAAACTTCTCCTTTTCCTATTCTGAGTCGTTTCTGCATGCTTTAAGTGTGTTTGGTGGCTCAAAACCATCAAAAAACGTTGAAATATAGTTCAAATTCAATAAAAATCGACAAAAATACAGTTTCTAGCTAAAATTTGATGGTTTCGTTGCACTTTCCGAGCCCGTAGGGTATCTGAGTGGCTTAAAAGTACAAGAAAACACTTCAAAAGTGACGTTTCTGAAGAATTTTAACAGTTTTCTTGTATCTACGAACGCCAGAATGCATAAAATTGACCTAAACGTCTCCTTTTCCTATTCTGAGTCGATTCTGCATGCTTTAAGTGTGTTTGGTGGCTCAGAACCATCAAAAAACGTTGAAATATAGTTCAAATTCAAAAAAAATCGACAAAAATACAGTTTCTAGCTAAAATTTGATGGTTTCGTTGCACTTTCCGAGCCCGTAGGGTATCTGAGTGGCTTAAAAGTACAAGAAAACACTTCAAAAGTGACGTTTCTGAAGAATTTTAACAGTTTTCTTGTATCTACGAACGCCAGAATGCATAAAATTGACCTAAACGTCTCCTTTTCCTATTCTGAGTCGATTCTGCATGCTTTAAGTGTGTTGGTTGGCTCAGAACCATCAAAAAACGTTGAAATATAGTTCAAATTCAATAAAAATCGACAAAAATACAGTTTCTAGCTAAAATTTGATGGTTTCGTTGCACTTTCCGAGCCCGTAGGGTATCTGAGTGGCTTAAAAGTACAAGAAAACACTTCAAAAGTGACGTTTCTGAAGAATTTTAACAGTTTTCTTGTATCTACGAACGCCAGAATGCATAAAATTGACCTAAACGTCTCCTTTTCCTATTCTGAGTCGATTCTGCATGCTTTAAGTGTGTTTGGTGGCTCAGAACCATCAAAAAACGTTGAAATATAGTTCAAATTCAATAAAAATTGACAAAAATACAGTTTCTAGCTAAAATTTGATGGTTTCGTTGCACTTTCCGAGCCCGTAGGGTATCTGAGTGGCTTAAAAGTACAAGAAAACACTTCAAAAGTGACGTTTCTGAAGAATTTTAACAGTTTTCTTGTATCTACGAACGCCAGAATGCATAAAATTGACCTAAACGTCTCCTTTTCCTATTCTGAGTCGATTCTGCATGCTTTAAGTGTGTTTGGTGGCTCAGAACCATCAAAAAACGTTGAAATATAGTAATAGTAATAGTAATATATATTTGTGTTACCATACAAAATATTTACACACGTCATAAAATAATTAACAAAAGCTTAATACTAAATCATAACTAACAAAGGAAAAGCACATTAGTTTTGCATTGATTTCATAAATTGAAAAAATTCTTCAAACGAGAAAAATGCATTTTGTATCAGTATTTTCTTAATACATACTTTAAATTGATTGAGATTAGCCTTTTTCATTGCAGTAGGTACCGCGTTGTAAAATTCCACACAATAGTGAGCAATGCTATTTTCAGATCTTTTAAGTCTAATGAAATCATTTCGCAACAAATGCCTATATCGAGTGGCGTATTCATGTTCGCCAGAGCCATAATTCGCTTGGTTTTGATAAATGAATAAAAGACATTGCAATATAAATTCACACGGAACTGTAATAATACCAAATTTTGTAAACAATTGTCGACAATCTTCTCTGTATCCGAGTCCACCAATGACCCTAACACATTTTCTCTGAAAAGCGAATATCCTTCCAGCATGAGCAGAATGACCCCAAATGAGTATACCATAAGAGATAATACTGTGAATTGTGCCAAAATAAGCAGTAACAAGAATATTTTGAGAAACAACACTATAAAGCTTACGGAGCAGAAATAATTTAGTTGCCAATTTTTTTAACATATGATCAATATGAATCTCCCAGGTCAATTTCCCATCAAGATAGAAACCAAGAAATTTTACGTAGTCATTTTTATTAATCTCACTTGAAAGTGAAAAAAGTAAATGTTGCGTTTTGTCTTTATTGGCTAACAATTTGTTGGCTGAGAACCAATTACTTATTTGTGTTTCGGCTTCACTTGACATTTCATTTATTCTGTTAATATCTTTCCCACAAATTAAAACTGACGTATCATCTGCAAATAAAACCAATTTACCATCTAAAGTTAGACTTGATATATCATTAATGTAAACCAAAAATAAAAATGGCCCAAGCACTGACCCCTGCGGCACTCCTGCAACTAATTTTTGCTTAGATGATGCTGAATTATTGAAATATACATATTGTTGCCTGTCAGTCAAATAAGATCTGATCAATTTTAAGCTGTTTTCAGAACGAAGATAATATTTTAACTTGTATAATAACACTGGTCAACAGCTAAACTCTAACTTTTATTATAGCAGCCAATTATTATTTAATTAGCAATTTTAAATGATATTATAAGGGGCTAAACCAAAACTTAGCTCTCATTTAAAAGTAATCTTAAAATATTATCCTTTGAAAAATACAAAAATCGTACTATTAAGTAATAGGAAACTTTCTATAAGGTGTATTTTTTTGTTGTCAAATTGCTACAAACTTCTTGGGAAACAATAAAAAAACTACGTTTAGTAAGTACAAAACATGTTATCATCATATAAAAAATTTAAAATTAACATATTCTTAAAAGTGCTTTTTATGCATTCGCACCTTGATTTTTTCCCCAAAAATTGTGACGACGTGAGTGACCAACATGGAGAACATTTCCATCTGGGCATTGTCGATAGAAAAACGTTACCAAGATCGATGAAACACCTAAATGCTCGCAGAATACTGCGGGACCATCAAGCGAGAGATCTCCAATGAAATCTATAGAAGGCAACCGAAAAAACGTCGGTCTTAGCTGTTTCTTTTGTTTTTTTCGTTTTTTTAACTACATTCGTTGTTTTTTTCTTATTTATGGTTGTTCTTTTGTTAATACTACACTTTTTGCCGTTAAAGATACAAAAATTAAATTGTTTTACCTGATTTTGTGTTTCTAACATCAAATATGCATATATTTTTTAATTGAGCTAAGTTATAAGATTTATGCTCTTTGTTACAAACACAGAGACAAATTAAACGAAAACATTACAATTATGTCAAAGTTAGAGAGAAAAAATTAAATTTTGTTGACCAGTGTAATATATCATGACAAACAGTGTCAAATGCTTTTTGCAAATCAAATACACTTAATAAAGAATTTTGTTTTTGTTCGAAAGCCCTTAGTATCTCCGAGCATAACGAATTTGTAGCTAGAGTTGTTGATCTCTTATTGCGGAAACCAAATTGTGAATAATTGAAGAGTGATAAACTTTCAAAGAATTCGCTTAACTGATTTTTCAATATCGTTTCAAATATTTTACCAAATATTGGAACCAATGAGATGGGACGGTAATTTTTTGTGGAATTAATATCCCCTTGTTTTTTAAGAATCGGTACAACTTTAGTTACTTTTAGTTGTATTGGAAACGTATGCTCTTGTATGCAATGGTTTATTACCTTTGTCATTGGAATAACAATTAGATTTAAAATTGTTTTTAACATTAATATGCATATATTATCAGTATCTTTACTTTTAGAATTTTTCATTTTTGAAACTATATCACGGACTTCATTAAAAGTGACATCCTTAAAAGTGAAACTTGCATCGTAATCTGAAGTTAAGTACGATCGGAAATCTTGTCCAAGTGTTGGAATATTTCCCTGCAAATTTGAACTCAAATTTATGAAGTAATTGTTAAAATCTTCACATGAGATAATGTTTGTACTTTCAATACTCTTTATTTTGCTTTCAGAATCTATAATCTGCCACATTGCTTTTTGCTTATTCAAAGAATTATTAATATAATTGTCATTGTAAGATTTTTTTGCTTTAGCCAATTCTTTAGCATATACTTTTTTTTGATGTTTAAGATAAGCTGCACTAATTTGATTTTGGTTAGCAAGTTCACAATAAAATTTAACCTGTTCCCTCATCACCCTAAGTCGTTCCGTAAACCAACTCCCTTTTATTTTTGTTATGTTCGTGGTTCTAAATGTTTTTAAAGGGAAACAAATTTCTACGGCATTTACAATTTTTTTATAAAAAGTGTCAAACTTCTCTTGGCAATTTAAAGTATTATTATCTACAAAGTCCCAATTTACTTGTTCCATATGATTATAAAATTTAAACAAACCTAATTGTGTTACAGGACGATGTGTTATTTCTTTTTTTACTGTATTTATTTTGGAAGTCATAAATGTAATACAAACACCAGCATGATCAGATAGTCCAGGATTGTAAGCGGTTGCTAAATATTTATCTGCGGACAAGTTTGTGAAGATATTGTCCAGGCAGTTTTTGCCTCTAGTTGGGGAAGTAATAAGTTCTTTTAAATCAAACGACCTTAGGAGATACCTTAACGTTTGCACTTGATTATCATTTAAATTAAAGTAAGTATTAAAGTCACCAGAAATAATAATTAGTTCATTTTTTTACACATTTCAGCTAATAATAATTCTAATTGTAGGAGGAATATGTCGAAACTACCTTTAGTGGATCTGTATAGAGAAATTATGTTAAAATTTCTAAATTTAATAGCTGCAAATTCAGCATGAATTTCTTTGCAATATCTTTCGACCTTTAAAGTTTTACATAAAGGTAAAACAGAGTTATGGACAAATATACTTACACCACCATGTATATGTTCGCGTCGACAAAAATGTGACAATAACGTATAGTTTTCAAATAAACAGACACCTAACTGATCCTCTTGTAACCAGTGCTCATTGATGCACAGAATATCAAGCGGTTGATCAGCCTGTAGAAATGTATTCGTTTGAAGAATTTTGTTGCTAAGGCTTTGAATGTTCAGCTGAAAAAGATTTATAACAGAATCATTTGAATTACACAATGTAAAATTATTTTTCCTCTTTTCTAAATTTAATGGCTTAGTTAACCTGATTTCAGAGACCTTAACATTATTGTCATTAACATTGGCAAATGATATATGAATATTTGAATTTACGTTACACTCATTGTTGCGCTTCAAGTTTGGTGAGCAGTGGCTGTCTCCTTCTTTAAAAAATAAAACTTTTTGACGATTATTCCACTTGGCCATAGATCCTCTTTGAGACACTCATTAAAAATTTCTTGGTCCAATGTCACCTTAAATGAGATACTTTTGGCATTATCTCGTTTGGATAGCGCTTCAATTAAAAATTCTCTATTTGGAAACTTTGATTTTAGAAAATTGGTAAGATCTTTTTCTTCAGTGTCAAGCATTAAATTTCCTACGTAAACGTAAGCTTTTCGCTGAACAGCTCTCAGCCCTGAGTTTGGGGATGCCTCCGCTTTTCCCCGAATAAATTTCCGTTTGTTTTTCTTGGAAATTACAGTTTGAAAGTCCTCCTGTGGCTTTTCGTTTAATGAAGATAACGAATATGTTTTACCTGGATCATCTTTTTTAGTGGGTTTGGGTATATGAATATAGTTCAAATTCAATAAAAATCGACAAAAATACAGTTTCTAGCTAGAATTTGATGGTTTCGTTGCACTTTCCGAGCCCGTAGGATATCTGAGTGGCTTAAAAGTACAAGAAAACACTTCAAAAGTGACGTTTCTGAAGAATTTTAACAGTTTTCTTGTATCTACGAACGCCAGAATGCATAAAATGACCTAAACGTCTCCTTTTCCTATTCTGAGTCGATTCTGCATGCTTTAAGTGTGTTTGGTGGCTCAGAACCATCAAAAAACGTTGAAATATAGTTCAAATTCAATAAAAATCGACAAAAATACAGTTTCTAGCTAAAATTTGATGGTTTCGTTGCACTTTCCGAGCCCGTAGGGTATCTGAGTGGCTTAAAAGTACAAGAAAACACTTCAAAAGTGACGTTTCTGAAGAATTTTAACAGTTTTCTTGTATCTACGAACGCCAGAATGCATAAAATTGACCTAAACGTCTCCTTTTCCTATTCTGAGTCGATTCTGCATGCTTTAAGTGTGTTTGGTGGCTCAGAACCATCAAAAAACGTTGAAATATAGTTCAAATTCAATAAAAATCGACAAAAATACAGTTTCTAGCTAAAATTTGATGGTTTCGTTGCACTTTCCGAGCCCGTAGGGTATCTGAGTGGCTTAAAAGTACAAGAAAACACTTCAAAAGTGACGTTTCTGAAAAATTTTAACAGTTTTCTTGTATCTACGAACGCCAGAATGCATAAAATTGACCTAAACGTCTCCTTTTCCTATTCTGAGTCGATTCTGCATGCTTTAAGTGTGTTTGGTGGCTCAGAACCATCAAAAAACGTTGAAATATAGTTCAAATTCAATAAAAATCGACAAAAATACAGTTTCTAGCTAAAATTTGATGGTTTCGTTGCACTTTCCGAGCCCGTAGGGTATCTGAGTGGCTTAAAAGTACAAGAAAACACTTCAAAAGTGACGTTTCTGAAGAATTTTAACAGTTTTCTTGTATCTACGAACGCCAGAATGCATAAAATTGACCTAAACGTCTCCTTTTCCTATTCTGAGTCGATTCTGCATGCTTTAAGTGTGTTTGGTGGCTCAGAACCATCAAAAAACGTTGAAATATAGTTCAAATTCAATAAAAATCGACAAAAATACAGTTTCTAGCTAAAATTTGATGGTTTCGTTGCACTTTCCGAGCCCGTAGGGTATCTGAGTGGCTTAAAAGTACAAGAAAACACTTCAAAAGTGACGTTCCTGAAGAATTTTAACAGTTTTCTTGTATCTACGAACGCCAGAATGCATAAAATTGACCTAAACGTCTCCTTTTCCTATTCTGAGTCGATTCTGCATGCTTTAAGTGTGTTTGGTGGCTCAGAACCATCAAAAAACGTTGAAATATAGTTCAAATTCAATAAAAATCGACAAAAATACAGTTTCTAGCTAAAATTTGATGGTTTCGTTGCACTTTCCGAGCCCGTAGGGTATCTGAGTGGCTTAAAAGTACAAGAAAACACTTCAAAAGTGACGTTTCTGAAGAATTTTAACAGTTTTCTTGTATCTACGAACGCCAGAATGCATAAAATTGACCTAAACGTCTCCTTTTCCTATTCTGAGTCGATTCTGCATGCTTTAAGTGTGTTTGGTGGCTCAGAACCATCAAAAAACGTTGAAATATAGTTCAAATTCAATAAAAATCGACAAAAATACAGTTTCTAGCTAAAATTTGATGGTTTCGTTGCACTTTCCGAGCCCGTAGGGTATCTGAGTGGCTTAAAAGTACAAGAAAACACTTCAAAAGTGACGTTTCTGAAGAATTTTAACAGTTTTCTTGTATCTACGAACGCCAGAATGCATAAAATTGACCTAAACGTCTCCTTTTCCTATTCTGAGTCGAATCTGCATGTTTTAAGTGTGTTTGGTGGCTCAGAACCATCAAAAAACGTTGAAATATAGTTCAAATTCAATAAAAATCGACAAAAATACAATTTCTAGCTAAAATTTGATGGTTTCGTTGCACTTTCCGAGCCCGTAGGGTATCTGAGTGGCTTAAAAGTACAAGAAAACACTTCAAAAGTGACGTTCCTGAAGAATTTTAACAGTTTTCTTGTATCTACGAACGCCAGAATGCATAAAATTGACCTAAACGTCTCCTTTTCCTATTCTGAGTCGATTCTGCATGCTTTAAGTGTGTTTGGTGGCTCAGAACCATCAAAAAATATAATTGAAATATAGTTCAAATTCAATAAAAATCGACAAAAATACAGTTTCTAGCTAAAATTTTATGGTTTCGTTGCACTTTCCGAGCCCGTAGGGTATCTGAGTGGCTTAAAAGTACAAGAAAACACTTCAAAAGTGACGTTTCTGAAGAATTTTAACAGTTTTCTTGTATCTACGAACGCCAGAATGCATAAAATTGACCTAAACGTCTCCTTTTCCTATTCTGAGTCGATTCTGCATGCTTTAAGTGTGTTTGGTGGCTCAGAACCATCAAAAAACGTTGAAATATAGTTCAAATTCAATAAAAATCGACAAAAATACAGTTTCTAGCTAAAATTTGATGGTTTCGTTGCACTTTCCGAGCCCGTAGGGTATCTGAGTGGCTTAAAAGTACAAGAAAACACTTCAAAAGTGACGTTCCTGAAGAATTTTAACAGTTTTCTTGTATCTACGAACGCCAGAATGCATAAAATTGACCTAAACGTCTCCTTTTCCTATTCTGAGTCGATTCTGCATGCTTTAAGTGTGTTTGGTGGCTCAGAACCATCAAAAAACGTTGAAATATAGTTCAAATTCAATAAAAATCGACAAAAATACAGTTTCTAGCTAAAATTTGATGGTTTCGTTGCACTTTCCGAGCCCGTAGGGTATCTGAGTGGCTTAAAAGTACAAGAAAACACTTCAAAAGTGACGTTTCTGAAGAATTTTAACAGTTTTCTTGTATCTACGAACGCCAGAATGCATAAAATTGACCTAAACGTCTCCTTTTCCTATTCTGAGTCGAATCTGCATGTTTTAAGTGTGTTTGGTGGCTCAGAACCATCAAAAAACGTTGAAATATAGTTCAAATTCAATAAAAATCGACAAAAATACAATTTCTAGCTAAAATTTGATGGTTTCGTTGCACTTTCCGAGCCCGTAGGGTATCTGAGTGGCTTAAAAGTACAAGAAAACACTTCAAAAGTGAAGTTCCTGAAGAATTTTAACAGTTTTCTTGTATCTACGAACGCCAGAATGCATAAAATTGACCTAAACGTCTCCTTTTCCTATTCTGAGTCGATTCTGCATGCTTTAAGTGTGTTTGGTGGCTCAGAACCATCAAAAAATATAATTGAAATATAGTTCAAATTCAATAAAAATCGACAAAAATACAGTTTCTAGCTAAAATTTGATGGTTTCGTTGCACTTTCCGAGCCCGTAGGGTATCTGAGTGGCTTAAAAGTACAAGAAAACACTTCAAAAGTGACGTTTCTGAAGAATTTCAACAGTTTTCTTGTATCTACGAACGGCAGAATGCATAAAATTGACCTAAACGTCTCCTTTTCCTATTCTGAGTCGATTCTGCATGCTTTAAGTGTGTTTGGTGGCTCAGAACCATCAAAAAACGTTGAAATATAGTTCAAATTCAATAAAAATCGACAAAAATACAGTTTCTAGCTAAAATTTGATGGTTTCGTTGCACTTTCCGAGCCCGTTGGGTATCTGAGTGGCTTAAAAGTACAAGAAAACACTTCAAAAGTGACGTTTCTGAAGAATTTTAACAGTTTTCTCGTATCTACGAACGCCAGAATGCATAAAATTGACCTAAACGTCTCCTTTTCCTATTCTGAGTCGATTCTGCATGCTTTAAGTGTGTTTGGTGGCTCAGAACCATCAAAAAACGTTGAAATATAGTTCAAATTCAATAAAAATCGACAAAAATACAGTTTCTAGCTAAAATTTGATGGTTTCGTTGCACTTTCCGAGCCCGTAGGGTATCTGAGTGGCTTAAAAGTACAAGAAAACACTTCAAAAGTGACGTTTCTGATGAATTTTAACAGTTTTCTTGTATCTACGAACGCCAGAATGCAAAAAATTGACCTAAACGTCTCCTTTTCCTATTCTGAGTCGATTCTGCATGCTTTAAGTGTGTTTGGTGGCTCAGAACCATCAAAAAACGTTGAAATATAGTTCAAATTCAATAAAAATCGACAAAAATACAGTTTCTAGCTAAAATTTGATGGTTTCGTTGCACTTTCCGAGCCCGTAGGGTATCTGAGTGGCTTAAAAGTACAAGAAAACACTTCAAAAGTGACGTTTCTGAAGAATTTTAACAGTTTTCTTGTATCTACGAACGCCAGAATGCATAAAATTGACCTAAACGTCTCCTTTTCCTATTCTGAGTCGATTCTGCATGCTTTAAGTGTGTTTGGTGGCTCAGAACCATCAAAAAACGTTGAAATATAGTTCAAATTCAATAAAAATCGACAAAAATACAGTTTCAAGCTAAAATTTGATGGTTTCGTTGCACTTTCCGAGCCCCGTAGGGTATCTGAGTGGCTTAAAATTACAAGAAAACACTTCAAAAGTGACGTTCCTGAAGAATTTTAACAGTTTTCTTGTATCTACGAACGCCAGAATGCATAAAATTGACCTAAACGTCTCCTTTTCCTATTCTGAGTCGATTCTGCATGCTTTAAGTGTGTTTGGTGGCTCAGAACCATCAAAAAACGTTGAAATATAGTTCAAATTCAATAAAATCGACAAAAATACAGTTTCTAGCTAAAATTTGATGGTTTCGTTGCACTTTCCGAGCCCGTTGGGTATCTGCGTGGCTTAAAAGTACAAGAAAACACTTCAAAAGTGACGTTTCTGAAGAATTTTAACAGTTTTCTTGTATCTACGAACGCCAGAATGCATAAAATTGACCTAAACGTCTCCTTTTCCTATTCTGAGTCGATTCTGCATGCTTTAAGTGTGTTTGGTGGCTCAGAACCATCAAAAAACGTTGAAATATAGTTCAAATTCAATAAAAATCGACAAAAATACAGTTTCTAGCTAAAATTTGATGGTTTCGTTGCACTTTCCGAGCCCGTAGGGTATCTGAGTGGCTTAAAAGTACAAGAAAACACTTCAAAAGTGACGTTTCTGAAGAATTTTAACAGTTTTCTTGTATCTACGAACGCCAGAATGCATAAAATTAACCTAAACGTCTCCTTTTCCTATTCTGAGTCGATTCTGCATGCTTTAAGTGTGTTTGGTGGCTCAGAACCATCAAAAAGCGTTGAAATATAGTTCAAATTCAATAAAAATCGACAAAAATACAGTTTCTAGCTAAAATTTCATGGTTTCGTTGCACTTTCCGAGCCCGTAGGGTATCTGAGTGGCTTAAAAGTACAAGAAAACACTTCAAAAGTGACGTTTCTGAAGAATTTTAACAGTCTTCTTGTATCTACGAACGCCAGAATGCATAAAATTGACCTAAACGTCTCCTTTTCCTATTCTGAGTCGATTCTGCATGCTTTAAGTGTGTTTGGTGGCTCAGAACCATCAAAAAACGTTGAAATATAGTTCAAATTCAATAAAAATCGACAAAAATACAGTTTCTAGCTAAAATTTGATGGTTTCGTTGCACTTTCCGAGCCCGTAGGGTATCTGAGTGGCTTAAAAGTACAAGAAAACACTTCAAAAGTGACGTTTCTGAAGAATTTTAACAGTTTTCTTGTATCTACGAACGCGCCAGAATGCATAAAATTGACCTAAACGTCTCCTTTTCCTATTCTGAGTCGATTCTGCATGCTTTAAGTGTGTTTGGTGGCTCAGAACCATCAAAAAACGTTGAAATATAGTTCAAATTCAATAAAAATCGACAAAAATACAGTTTCTAGCTAAAATTTGATGGTTTCGTTGCACTTTCCGAGCCCGTAGGGTATCTGAGTGGCTTAAAAGTACAAGAAAACGCTTCAAAAGTGACGTTTCTGAAGAATTTTAACAGTTTTCTTGTATCTACGAACGCCAGAATGCATAAAATTGACCTAAACGTCTCCTTTTCCTATTCTGAGTCGATTCTGCATGCTTTAAGAGTGTTTGGTGGCTCAGAACCATCAAAAAACGTTGAAATATAGTTCAAATTCAATAAAAATCGACAAAAATACAGTTTCTAGCTAAAATTTGATGGTTTCGTTGCACTTTCCGAGCCCGTAGGGTATCTGAGTGGCTTAAAAGTACAAGAAAACACTTCAAAAGTGACGTTTCTGAAGAATTTTAACAGTTTTCTTGTATCTACGAACGCCAGAATGCATAAAATTGACCTAAACGTCTCCTTTTCCTATTCTGAGTCGATTCTGCATGCTTTAAGTGTGTTTGGTGGCTCAAAACCATCAAAAAACGTTGAAATATAGTTCAAATTCAACAAAAATCGACAAAAATACAGTTTCTAGCTAAAATTTGATGGTTTCGTTGCACTTTCCGAGCCCGTAGGGTTTCTGAGTGGCTTAAAAGTACAAGAAAACACTTCAAAAGTGACGTTTCTGAAGAATTTTAACAGTTTTCTTGTATCTACGAACGCCAGAATGCATAAAATTGACCTAAACGTCTCCTTTTCCTATTCTGAGTCGATTCTGCATGCTTTAAGTGTGTTTGGTGGCTCAGAACCATCAAAAAACGTTGAAATATAGTTCAAATTCAATAAAAATCGACAAAAATACAGTTTCTAGCTAAAATTTTATGGTTTCGTTGCACTTTCCGAGCCCGTAGGGTATCTGAGTGGCTTAAAAGTACAAGAAAACACTTCAAAAGTGACGTTTCTGAAGAATTTTAACAGTTTTCTTGTATCTACGAACGCCAGAATGCATAAAATTGACCTAAACGTCTCCTTTTCCTATTCTGAGTCGATTCTGCATGCTATAAGTGTGTTTGGTGGCTCAGAACCATCAAAAAACGTTGAAATATAGTTCAAATTCAATAAAAATCGACAAAAATACGGTTTCTAGCTAAAATTTGATGGTTTCGTTGCACTTTCCGAGCCCGTAGGGTATCTGAGTGGCTTAAAAGTACAAGAAAACACTTCAAAAGTGACGTTTCTGAAGAATTTTAACAGTTTTCTTGTATCTACGAACGCCAGAATGCATAAAATTGACCTAAACGTCTCCTTTTCCTATTCTGAGTCGATTCTGCATGCTTTAAGTGTGTTTGGTGGCTCAGAACCATCAAAAAACGTTGAAATATAGTTCAAATTCAATAAAAATCGACAAAAATACAGTTTCTAGCTAAAATTTGATGGTTTCGTTGCACTTTCCGAGCCCGTAGGGTATCTGAGTGGCTTAAAAGTACAAGAAAACACTTCAAAAGTGACGTTTCTGAAGAATTTTAACAGTTTTCTTGTATCTACGAACGCCAGAATGCATAAAATTGACCTAAACGTCTCCTTTTCCTATTCTGAGTCGATTCTGCATGCTTTAAGTGTGTTTGGTGGCTCAGAACCATCAAAAAACGTTGAAATATAGTTCAAATTCAATAAAAATCGACAAAAATACAGTTTCTAGCTAAAATTTGATGGTTTCGTTGCACTTTCCGAGCCCGTAGGGTATCTGAGTGGCTTAAAAGTACAAGAAAACACTTCAAAAGTGACGTTTCTGAAGAATTTTAACAGTTTTCTTGTATCTACGAACGCCAGAATGCATAAAATTGACCTAAACGTCTCCTTTTCCTATTCTGAGTCGATTCTGCATGCTTTAAGTGTGTTTGGTGGCTCAGAACCATCAAAAAGCGTTGAAATATAGTTCAAATTCAATAAAAATCGACAAAAATACAGTTTCTAGCTAAAATTTGATGGTTTCGTTGCACTTTCCGAGCCCGTAGGGTATCTGAGTGGCTTAAAAGTACAAGAAAACACTTCAAAAGTGACGTTTCTGAAGAATTTTAACAGTTTTCTTGTATCTACGAACGCCAGAATGCATAAAATTGACCTAAACGTCTCCTTTTCCTATTCTGAGTCGATTCTGCATGCTTTAAGTGTGTTTGGTGGCTCAGAACCATCAAAAAACTTTGAAATATAGTTCAAATTCAATAAAAATCGACAAAAATACAGTTTCTAGCTAAAATTTGATGGTTTCGTTGCACTTTCCGAGCCCGTAGGGTATCTGAGTGGCTTAAAAGTACAAGAAAACACTTCAAAAGTGACGTTTCTGAAGAATTTTTACAGTTTTCTTGTATCTACGAACGCCAGAATGCATAAAATTGACCTAAACGTCTCCTTTTCCTATTCTGAGTCGATTCTGCATGCTTTAAGTGTGTTTGGTGGCTCAGAACCATCAAAAAACGTTGAAATATAGTTCAAATTCAATAAAAATCGACAAAAATACAGTTTCTAGCTAAAATTTGATGGTTTCGTTGCACTTTCCGAGCCCGTAGGGTATCTGAGTGGCTTAAAAGTACAAGAAAACACTTCAAAAGTGACGTTTCTGAAGAATTTTAACAGTTTTCTTGTATCTACGAACGCCAGAATGCATAAAATTGACCTAAACGTCTCCTTTTCCTATTCTGAGTCGATTCTGCATGCTTTAAGTGTGTTTGGTGGCTCAGAACCATCAAAAAACGTTGAAATATTGTTCAAATTCAATAAAAATCGACAAAAATACAGTTTCTAGCTAAAATTTGATGGTTTCGTTGCACTTTCCGAGCCCGTAGGGTATCTGAGTGGCTTAAAAGTACAAGAAAACACTTCAAAAGTGACGTTTCTGAAGAATTTTAACAGTTTTCTTGTATCTACGAACGCCAGAATGCATAAAATTGACCTAAACGTCTCCTTTTCCTATTCTGAGTCGATTCTGCATGCTTTAAGTGTGTTTGGTGGCTCAGAACCATCAAAAAACGTTGAAATATAGTTCAAATTCAATAAAAATCGACAAAAATACAGTTTCTAGCTAAAATTTGATGGTTTCGTTGCACTTTCCGAGCCCGTTGGGTATCTGAGTGGCTTAAAAGTACAAGAAAACACTTCAAAAGTGACGTTTCTGAAGAATTTTAACAGTTTTCTTGTATCTACGAACGCCAGAATGCATAAAATTGACCTAAACGTCTCCTTTTCCTATTCTGAGTCGATTCTGCATGCTTTAAGTGTGTTTGGTGGCTCAGAACCATCAAAAAACGTTGAAATATAGTTCAAATTCAATAAAAATCGACAAAAATACAGTTTCTAGCTAAAATTTGATGGTTTCGTTGCACTTTCCGAGCCCGTAGGGTATCTGAGTGGCTTAAAAGTACAAAAAAAACACTTCAAAAGTGACGTTTCTGAAGAATTTTAACAGTTTTCTTGTATCTACGAACGCCAGAATGCATAAAATTGACCTAAACGTCTCCTTTTCCTATTCTGAGTCGATTCTGCATGCTTTAAGTGTGTTTGGTGGCTCAGAACCATCAAAAAACGTTGAAATATAGTTCAAATTCAATAAAAATCGACAAAAATACAGTTTCTAGCTAAAATTTGATGGTTTCGTTGCACTTTCCGAGCCCGTAGGGTATCTGAGTGGCTTAAAAGTACAAGAAAACACTTCAAAAGTGACGTTTCTGAAGAATTTTATCAGTTTTCTTGTATCTACGAACGCCAGAATGCATAAAATTGACCTAAACGTCTCCTTTTCCTATTCTGAGTCGATTCTGCATGCTTTAAGTGTGTTTGGTGGCTCAGAACCATCAAAAAACGTTGAAATATAGTTCAAATTCAATAAAAATCGACAAAAATACAGTTTCTAGCTAAAATTTGATGGTTTCGTTGCACTTTCCGAGCCCGTAGGGTATCTGAGTGGCTTAAAAGTACAAGAAAACACTTCAAAAGTGACGTTTCTGAAGAATTTTAACAGTTTTCTTGTATCTACGAACGCCAGAATGCATAAAATTGACCTAAACGTCTCCTTTTCCTATTCTGAGTCGATTCTGCATGCTTTAAGTGTGTTTGGTGGCTCAGAACCATCAAAAAACGTTGAAATATAGTTCAAATTCAATAAAAATCGACAAAAATACAGTTTCTAGCTAAAATTTGATGGTTTCGTTGCACTTTCCGAGCCCGTAGGGTATCTGAGTGGCTTAAAAGTACAAGAAAACACTTCAAAAGTGACGTTTCTGAAGAATTTTAACAGTTTTCTTGTATCTACGAACGCCAGAATGCATAAAATTGACCTAAACGTCTCCTTTTCCTATTCTGAGTCGATTCTGCATGCTTTAAGTGTGTTTGGTGGCTCAGAACCATCAAAAAACGTTGAAATATAGTTCAAATTCAATAAAAATCGACAAAAATACAGTTTCTAGCTAAAATTTGATGGTTTCGTTGCACTTTCCGAGCCCGTAGGGTATCTGAGTGGCTTAAAAGTACAAGAAAACACTTCAAAAGTGACGTTTCTGAAGAATTTTAACAGTTTTCTTGTATCTACGAACGCCAGAATGCATAAAATTGACCTAAACGTCTCCTTTTCCTATTCTGAGTCGATTCTGCATGCTTTAAGTGTGTTTGGTGGCTCAGAACCATCAAAAAGCGTTGAAATATAGTTCAAATTCAATAAAAATCGACAAAAATACAGTTTCTAGCTAAAATTTGATGGTTTCGTTGCACTTTCCGAGCCCGTAGGGTATCTGAGTGGCTTAAAAGTACAAGAAAACACTTCAAAAGTGACGTTTCTGAAGAATTTTAACAGTTTTCTTGTATCTACGAACGCCAGAATGCATAAAATTGACCTAAACGTCTCCTTTTCCTATTCTGAGTCGATTCCGCATGCTTTAAGTGTGTTTGGTGGCTCAGAACCATCAAAAAGCGTTGAAATATAGTTCAAATTCAATAAAAATCGACAAAAATACAGTTTCTAGCTAAAATTTGATGGTTTCGTTGCACTTTCCGAGCCCGTTAGGTATCTGAGTGGCTTAAAAGTACAAGAAAACACTTCAAAAGTGACGTTTCTGAAGAATTTTAACAGTTTTCTTGTATCTACGAACGCCAGAATGCATAAAATTGACCTAAACGTCTCCTCTTCCTATTCTGAGTCGATTCTGCATGCTTTAAGTGTGTTTGGTGGCTCAGAACCATCAAAAAACGTTGAGATATAGTTCAAATTCAATAAAAATCGACAAAAATACAGTTTCTAGCTAAAATTTGATGGTTTCGTTGCACTTTCCGAGCCCGTAGGGTATCTGAGTGGCTTAAAAGTACAAGAAAACACTTCAAAAGTGACGTTTCTGAAGAATTTTAACAGTTTTCTTGTATCTACGAACGCCAGAATGCGTAAAATTGACCTAAACGTCTCCTTTTCCTATTCTGAGTCGATTCTGCATGCTTTAAGTGTGTTTGGTGGCTCAGAACCATCAAAAAACGTTGAAATATAGTTCAAATTCAATAAAAATCGACAAAAATACAGTTTCTAGCTAAAATTTGATGGTTTCGTTGCACTTTCCGAGCCCGTAGGGTATCTGGGTGGCTTAAAAGTACAAGAAAACACTTCAAAAGTGACGTTTCTGAAGAATTTTAACAGTTTTCTTGTATCTACGAACGCCAGAATGCATAAAATTGACCTAAACGTCTCCTTTTCCTATTCTGAGTCGATTCTGCATGCTTTAAGTGTGTTTGGTGGCTCAGAACCATCAAAAAACGTTGAAATATAGTTCAAATTCAATAAAAATCGACAAAAATACAGTTTCTAGCTAAAATTTGATGGTTTCGTTGCACTTTCCGAGCCCGTAGGGTATCTGAGTGGCTTAAAAGTACAAGAAAACACTTCAAAAGTGACGTTTCTGAAGAATTTTAACAGTTTTCTTGTATCTACGAACGCTAGAATGCATAAAATTGACCTAAACGTCTCCTTTTCCTATTCTGAGTCGATTCTGCATGCTTTAAGTGTGTTTGGTGGCTCAGAACCATCAAAAAACGTTGAAATATAGTTCAAATTCAATAAAAATCGACAAAAATACAGTTTCTAGCTAAAATTTGATGGTTTCGTTGCACTTTCCGAGCCCGTAGGGTATCTGAGTGGCTTAAAAGTACAAGAAAACACTTCAAAAGTGACGTTTCTGAAGAATTTTAACAGTTTTCTTGTATCTACGAACGCCAGAATGCATAAAATTGACCTAAACGTCTCCTTTTCCTATTCTGAGTCGATTCTGCATGCTTTAAGTGTGTTTGGTGGCTCAGAACCATCAAAAAACGTTGAAATATAGTTCAAATTCAATAAAAATCGACAAAAATACAGTTTCTAGCTAAAATTTGATGGTTTCGTTGCACTTTCCGAGCCCGTAGGGTATCTGAGTGGCTTAAAAGTACAAGAAAACACTTCAAAAGTGACGTTTCTGAAGAATTTTAACAGTTTTCTTGTATCTACGAACGCCAGAATGCATAAAATTGACCTAAACGTCTCCTTTTCCTATTCTGAGTCGATTCTGCATGCTTTAAGTGTGTTTGGTGGCTCAGAACCATCAAAAAACGTTGAAATATAGTTCAAATTCAATAAAAATCGACAAAAATACAGTTTCCAGCTAAAATTTGATGGTTTCGTTGCACTTTCCGAGCCCGTAGGGTATCTGAGTGGCTTAAAAGTACAAGAAAACACTTCAAAAGTGACGTTTCTGAAGAACTTTAACAGTTTTCTTGTATCTACGAACGCCAGAATGCATAAAATTGACCTAAACGTCTCCTTTTCCTATTCTGAGCCGATTCTGCATGCTTTAAGTGTGTTTGGTGGCTCAGAACCATCAAAAAACTTTGAAATATAGTTCAAATTCAATAAAAATCGACAAAAATACAGTTTCTAGCTAAAATTTGATGGTTTCGTTGCACTTTCCGAGCCCGTAGGGTATCTGAGTGGCTTTAAAGTACAAGAAAACACTTCAAAAGTGACGTTTCTGAAGAATTTTAACAGTTTTCTTGTATCTACGAACGCCAGAATGCATAAAGTTGACCTAAACGTCTCCTTTTCCTATTCTGAGCCGATTCTGCATGCTTTAAGTGTGTTTGGTGGCCCAGAACCATCAAAAAACATTGAAATATAGTTCAAATTCAATAAAAATCGACAAAAATACAGTTTCTAGCTAAAATTTGATGGTTTCTTTGCACTTTCCGAGCCCGTAGGGTATCTGAGTGGCTTAAAAGTACAAGAAAACACTTCAAAAGTGACGTTTCTGAAGAATTTTAACAGTTTTCTTGTATCTACTAACGCCAGAATGCATAAAATTGACCTAAACGTCTCCTTTTCCTATTCTGAGTCGATTCTGCATGCTTTAAGTGTGTTTGGTGGCTCAGAACCATCAAAAAACGTTGAAATATGGTTCAAATTCAATAAAAATCGACAAAAATACAGTTTCTAGCTAAAATTTGATGGTTTCGTTGCACTTTCCGAGCCCGTAGGATATCTGAGTGGCTTAAAAGTACAAGAAAACACTTCAAAAGTGACGTTTCTGAAGAATTTGAACAGTTTTCTTGTATCTACGAACGCCAGAATGCATAAAATTGACCTAAACGTCTCCTTTTCCTATTCTGAGTCGATTCTGCATGCTTTAAGTGTGTTTGGTGGCTCAGAACCATCAAAAAACGTTGAAATATAGTTCAAATTCAATAAAAATCGACATAAATACAGTTTCTAGCTAAAATTTGATGGTTTCGTTGCACTTTCCGAGCCCGTAGGGTTTCTGAGTGGTTTAAAAGTACAAGAAAACACTTCAAAAGTGACGTTTCTGAAGAATTTTAACAGTTTTCTTTTATCTACGAACGCCAGAATGCATAAAATTGACCTAAACGTCTCCTTTTCCTATTCTGAGTCGATTCTGCATGCTTTAAGTGTGTTTGGTGGCTCAGAACCATCAAAAACGTTGAAATCTAGTTCAAATTCAATAAAAATCGACAAAAATACAGTTTCTAGCTAAAATTTGATGGTTTCGTTGCACTTTCCGAGCCCGTTGGGTATCTGAGTGGCTTAAAAGTACAAGAAAACACTTCAAAAGTGACGTTTCTGAAGAATTTTAACAGTTTTCTTGTATCTACGAACGCCAGAATGCATAAAATTGACCTAAACGTCTAATTTTCCTATTCTGAGTCGATTCTGCATGCTTTAAGTGTGTTTGGTGGCTCAGAACCATCAAAAAACGTTGAAATATAGTTCAAATTCAATAAAAATCGACAAAAATACAGTTTCTAGCTAAAATTTGATGGTTTCGTTGAACTTTCCGAGCCCGTAGGGTATCTGAGTGGCTTAAAAGTACAAGAAAACACTTCAAAAGTGACGTTTCTGAAGAATTTTAACAGTTTTCTTGTATCTACGAACGCCAGAATGCATAAAATTGACCTAAACGTCTCCTTTTTCTATTCTGAGTCGATTCTGCATGCTTTAAGTGTGTTTGGTGGCTCAGAACCATCAAAAAACGTTGAAATATAGTTCAAATTCAATAAAAATCGACAAAAATACAGTTTCTAGCTAAAATTTGATGGTTTCGTTGCACTTTCCGAGCCCGTAGGGTATCTGAGTGGCTTAAAAGTACAAGAAAACACTTCAAAAGTGACGTTTCTGAAGAATTTTAACAGTTTTCTTGTAACTACGAACGCCAGAATGCATAAAATTGACCTAAACGTCTCCTTTTCCTATTCTGAGTCGATTCTGCATGCTTTAAGTGTGTTTGGTGGCTCAGAACCATCAAAAAACGTTGAAATATAGTTCAAATTCAATAAAAATCGACAAAAATACAGTTTCTAGCTAAAATTTGATGGTTTCGTTGCACTTTCCGAGCCCGTAGAGTATCTGAGTGGCTTAAAAGTACAAGAAAACACTTCAAAAGTGACGTTTCTTAAGAATTTTAACAGTTTTCTTGTATCTACGAACGCCAGAATGCATAAAATTGACCTAAACGTCTCCTTTTCCTATTCTGAGTCGATTCTGCATGCTTTAAGTGTGTTTGGTGGCTCAGAACCATCAAAAAACGTTGAAATATTGTTCAAATTCAATAAAAATCGACAAAAATACAGTTTCTAGCTAAAATTTGATGGTTTCGTTGCACTTTCCGAGCCCGTAGGGTATCTGAGTGGCTTAAAAGTACAAGAAAACACTTCAAAAGTGACGTTTCTGAAGAATTTTAACAGTTTTCTTGTATCTACGAACGCCAGAATGCATAAAATTGACCTAAACGTCTCCTTTTCCTATTCTGAGTCGATTCTGCATGCTTTAAGTGTGTTTGGTGGCCCAGAACCATCAAAAAACGTTGAAATATAGTTCAAATTCAATAAAAATCGACAAAAATACAGTTTCTAGCTAAAATTTGATGGTTTCGTTGCACTTTCCGAGCCCGTAGGATATCTGAGTGGCTTAAAAGTACAAGAAAACACTTCAAAAGTGACGTTTCTGAAGAATTTTAACAGTTTTCTTGTATCTACGAACGCCAGAATGCATAAAATTGACCTAAACGTCTCCTTTTCCTATTCTGAGTCGATTCTGCATGCTTTAAGTGTGTTTGGTGGCTCAGAACCATCAAAAAACATTGAAATATAGTTCAAATTCAATAAAAATCGACAAAAATACAGTTTCTAGCTAAAATTTTATGGTTTCGTTGCACTTTCCGAGCCCGTAGGGTATCTGAGTGGCTTAAAAGTACAAGAAAACACTTCAAAAGTGACGTTTCTGAAGAATTTTAACAGTTTTCTTGTATCTACGAACGCCAGAATGCATAAAATTGACCTAAACGTCTCCTTTTCCTATTCTGAGTCGATTCTGCATGCTTTAAGTGTGTTTGGTGGCTCAGAACCATCAAAAAACGTTGAAATATAGTTCAAATTCAATAAAAATCGACAAAAATACAGTTTCTAGCTAAAATTTGATGGTTTCGTTGCACTTTCCGAGCCCGTAGGGTATCTGAGTGGCTCAAAAGTACAAGAAAACACTTCAAAAGTGACGTTTCTGAAGAATTTTAACAGTTTTCTTGTAGCTACGAACGCCAGAATGCATAAAATTGACCTAAACGTCTCCTTTTCCTATTCTGAGTCGAATCTGCATGCTTTAAGTGTGTTTGGTGGCTCAGAACCATCAAAAAACGTTGAAATATAGTTCAAATTCAATAAAAATCGACAAAAATACAGTTTCTAGCTAAAATTTGATGGTTTCGTTGCACTTTCCGAGCCCGTAGGGTATCTGAGTGGCTTAAAAGTTCAAGAAAACACTTCAAAAGTGACGTTTCTGAAGAATTTTAACAGTTTTCTTGTATCTACGAACGCCAGAATGCATAAAATTGACCTAAACGTCTCCTTTTCCTATTCTGAGTCGATTCTGCATGCTTTAAGTGTGTTTGGTGGCTCAGAACCATCAAAAAACGTTGAAATATAGTTCAAATTCAATAAAAATCTACAAAAATACAGTTTCTAGCTAAAATTTGATGGTTTAGTTGCACTTTCCGAGCCCGTTGGGTATCTGAGTGGCTTAAAAGTACAAGAAAACACTTCAAAAGTGACGTTTCTGAAGAATTTTAACAGTTTTCTTGTATCTACGAACGCCAGAATGCATAAAATTGACCTAAACGTCTCCTTTTCCTATTCTGAGTCGATTCTGCATGCTTTAAGTGTGTTTGGTGGCTCAGAACCATCAAAAAACGTTGAAATATAGTTCAAATTCAATAAAAATCGACAAAAATACAGTTAGTAGCTAAAATTTGATGGTTTCGTTGCAGTTTCCGAGCCCGTAGGGTATCTGAGTGGCTTAAAAGTACAAGAAAACACTTCAAAAGTGACGTTTCTGAAGAATTTTAACAGTTTTCTTGTATCTACGAACGCCAGAATGCATAAAATTGACCTAAACGTCTCCTTTTCCTATTCTGAGTCGATTCTGCATGCTTTAAGTGTGTTTGGTGGCTCAGAACCATCAAAAAACGTTGAAATATAGTTCAAATTCAATAAAAATCGACAAAAATACAGTTTCTAGCTAAAATTTGATGGTTTCGTTGCACTTTCCGAGCCCGTAGGGTATATGAGTGGCTTAAAAGTACAAGAAAACACTTCAAAAGTGACGTTTCTGAAGAATTTTAACAGTTTTCTTGTATCTACGAACGCCAGAATGCATAAAATTGACCTAAACGTCTCCTTTTCCTATTCTGAGTCGATTCTGCATGCTTTAAGTGTGTTTGGTGGCTCAGAACCATCAAAAAACGTTGAAATATAGTTCAAATTCAATAAAAATCGACAAAAATACAGTTTCTAGCTAAAATTTGATGGTTTAGTTGCACTTTCCGAGCCCGTAGGGTATCTGAGTGGCTTAAAAGTACAAGAAAACACTTCAAAAGTGACGTTTCTGAAGAATTTTAACAGTTTTCTTGTATCTACGAACGCCAGAATGCTTAAAATTGACCTAAACGTCTCCTTTTCCTATTCTGAGTCGATTCTGCATGCTTTAAGTGTGTTTGGTGGCTCAGAACCATCAAAAAACGTTGAAATATAGTTCAAATTCAATAAAAATCGACAAAAATACAGTTTCTAGCTAAAATTTGATGGTTTCGTTGCACTTTCCGAGCCCGTAGGGTATCTGAGTGGCTTAAAAGTACAAGAAAACACTTCAAAAGTGACTTTTCTGAAGAATTTTAACAGTTTTCTTGTATCTACGAACGCCAGAATGCATAAAATTGACCTAAACGTCTCCTTTTCCTATTCTGAGTCGATTCTGCATGCTTTAAGTGTGTTTGGTGGCTCAGAACCATCAAAAAACGTTGAAATATAGTTCAAATTCAATAAAAATCGACAAAAATACAGTTTCTAGCTAAAATTTGATGGTTTCGTTGCACTTTCCGAGCCCGTAGGGTATCTGAGTGGCTTAAAAGTACAAGAAAACACTTCAAAAGTGACGTTTCTGAAGAATTTTAACAGTTTTCTTGTATCTACGAACGCCAGAATGCATAAAATTGACCTAAACGTCTCCTTTTCCTATTCTGAGTCGATTCTGCATGCTTTAAGTGTGTTTGGTGGCT